>NC_090728.1:105158404-105175904 GCF_036898095.1 Palaemon carinicauda
ATTCTATTTCTTCTCTCTTGGATTTTACGTTCATTCCCAATCTCTTCTTTGTTAGGTTTTTCGTGTTTTCTGATAGGTTTCCTTAATGTTTTTTAGGAACTTTTTCACCTATCTCTTGTCATACTTAATTTCTTATTTCCTTGCTTCCAGTTCATTGCCTGATAAGTTTATTATAGCAATGTGTGTGTGTGTGCGTGTTTGTATAGGATGCTACGTGTAAGAAAGAAAAACAGACACGCAATGACTGTTACTGAACTGTATAGGTTGCAAAAAAAATAAAAGTATGGGGAACCAAAAACGAATCCCCCACGAGCTATGTTGTGTGGATACTCGATATGCAAGAGATAGTAGTCTCTTGAAAAACATTGCCGCTTTGAGTTTTTCTTTTTTTCCAACCTCTAACTACGTTCGACACTGGTTTCCCTTTGAAAGAGTCGTATGTTGTTCCTCTTTTGTGATTGTTGCGTGCACACACGTTTGTGATTTTGCGTCGTGTTTATTGTTTGTGTGTGCGTGCGAACCGCTAACAGGCAATGAGAGCTGAAGGGATATCTAGTAAAAGTGCTTGTATTTAATAGTCAGCGGAAAGGAAGTGGTTGTCCTCTCAACGAGGAAACCACCGACGGACACGAGTGTTACACTAGAGTGGAAGTGCATTTTTGTGCATGTCGATGTCAAGGAGAAAGAGCTCAAAACGTTGTAGATTTTGTGCATTTTAGTATGTATGTTTTATCCATGTCTACCCTCCATTTCTCTTCTTTCCCTTTGTTTATTAAAAAAATGGAAAGTTAAATTTAATTTCTTTCTGCCTTTAGTAGGAGTGGGTCCTTATCCCAAAAATAAATGTTGACTTCTGAGACACATCTAGAAGGAACACCTTCCATTTGATATATGCTGTGTACAAAAGAACGTCCTAATTATAAATCATATAATGAAAGAGAGGGTAAAAATAGTTCCCATTTTTGTACGTGTAATAAAAAGATACTTTTTATTTTTTTTTTTTTGTGGGGGGGACCCTTTTATATGAATCTTTCTGGTGCAATGTGAAGCGTCTGCAGATTTTTCGTTCTTTTTCAGGCTATTGGTTTCTCATTTAAAGGCTTTGAAAAAAAAAAGACTGTTTTTCGTCCTTTGCGTAAAGTAAAAGCTGCCATTTCTCATATCTAACAGATAGCAGAATACTATTCAAAATATAACCAATTGATCATATTTTGACCTAACTCGAATAACTTATAGCTCGTAAATTCACGCTTATGTAAATGGATTTATATATATGCTTTATTTTCCTTCCTTTCTTTCATTAAGTTTTTCACATTCATAAAACCAAGTACAGCAAACATTCCTGCTTTTTATTCATGTACAAGTTATTATCAGAAAAGGAAACATAAACTATTTTTAATACGAGAGAGAGAGAGAGAGAGAGAGAGAGAGAGAGAGAGAGAGAGAGAGGGGGGGGGGGTAACGGAGCAATGGCCAAGAAGGTTGTAATCTGAATAGAGGTGGTATGGGGTTGGGTGTGGGTGATGTTCTCTAGAGCTGGAAGAGGAAGAAGGGAGGAGTTGAAGTCAGAGGAAGAAATGCCCCCTCAAGGATTTTAAGTCAGCGTGGCGTGGATTTGAATGGAAAAAAAGCAGATATTCAGATTCCTCCTCTTCTGATGCTGCATTCAACCGTGAATTACGATTATTCCTCGACCTTATGATAAAACCGATCGAGCTCCATCTCCCATCCTCTTTCTTTTATGGAGAAAATTGAACGAAAATGGAGGCATCCCAAGATAAGACCATTTTGCTCGTTGGTCTGTGTCTCCGATCCATCTCTCTCTCTCTCTCTCTCTCTCTCTCTCTCTCTCTCTCTCTACATATCACTATGTTTATATACGTAGATTCATTGCTTCCATATGCGTATTGGGGAGAAGTGAGGTGCACAATAAGAATAGTCTGCACTACACATAAAACCAATATACTAAAGCACTTATTTCCTTATAATTTGGTTGATTTGGAAACAGTTTAGCATATAATAAAACAATGTGAAGGCCAACGATACCAAGGGATACTTTGTGGTCAAATGCAATGTGGAATTACCTTAATACATGTAGACACCTGATCGACACAGCTTGATTCTCTCTCTCTCTCTCTCTCTCTCTCTCTCTCTCTCTCTCTCTCTCTCTCTCTCTCTGTGAGTAAGCAAATTTATTTTTAAATAAGTTTTCTTACTAAGGTCAATTCTAATATTGAAGTTTAGTGACGTTTGTATTAACATTGGCGTTGTATTCGTATGCCAAGCTACATTTTTCATATGCTTCACAATTAAGGCGTTTTATACGGAAGTCTCTGCACACTTCTTTATTATCCACTTTCCCACACCCGAGGTAACAAAGAGAGAAATATGGGCTATCTTCCCGGTGTCTAAATATCTCCCGATAATTTCAAGTTATACTAGATAACGAAATAGGCCTATCCTATTGGCATTGATTTGGACCCAAGTGAAGACGTCACCGGGCCTCTTATTAGAAAATATCTTGAGTATCTCTCTTGGCCTAAGCAGGGGACGAAATATTTGGTGGTCAGTCGACTGTCGCAGATTATGCCGTTAGAAGCCACGTCTCAAAAATACGTAATGGCAACCTAAAAAAGAAGATTCTCGGAAGCCAGTTCTTATATATATATATATACATATATATATATATATATATATATATATATATATATATATATATATATATATATATATATATATATATATAAATAGATAGATACTCTGTGCGCGTTTGCGTATACGAATGAATAAGCAATTATATCAGGGTTTTCATAAGTAAGTTTACTTTCTTCTTGTATATGGATAATTAGCGTATTAAATTTTCATTTCCACTTGAGTTAATAAATCAAGAAGAATAATGGAATATAATTAGAACTCAATCATTTAAAAGGCAAATGTTTCTCATAAAGATATACATATAGGGATTATACTTATCGAAAGGGATGTTTAAATTTTGAAATATCAGATCATTTTACTGCTTTTTCCATGTTGGTGATTTCATTGTATTATATTTCGACATTTGACAAACTTGTATGTTTATGATTCATTCGTTGTGATTCTGAATTATTTTACTATATAATGAAGTTCGTAAATCTTTGGTTTAGATGAATTAAGAAATATATAAATAAATGGTAGAATCAGGGTCGTTTGAAGTGCATATTCTTTTATTTGAATATTCTTCATTAGGTATTCAAACAGTTGTAATTTAAGATAGCGCTGGAACAGAAGCTAAAACAGTTCTTAAGTTATAGCGATAGAATTATATAATTCGAGATGGATCATTTCTTGACGTTAAAATCTTTATGGGAGTCCTCTGTTATCCAAGTCTTAACAGAGTTCAGCCTTCGCGTTGATACCACTCGCCTGAATATTAATTGTGATTTTCCAGATAGATTGGTTCATCATTTCAAAAGAATTGTTTTTCACGTTAATTTTTAATGAACTAACTTAATATAATAGCTTATAAATGTTTGCAATTGCATATACAATCGCTCAGTATCAGCCATGTTTTCTTGTAGTTGAACTCAACGTGAATATGCGTAAGATGTACATAAAAATAAGGACATATCTGTGCAATTTCTGATTATTATTGTTATTATTATTGCTTGCTAAGCTGCAACCCTAGTTGGAAAAGCAGGATGCTATAAGCCCAGTGACCCCAACAAGGAAAATAGCCCAGTGAGGAAAGGAAACAAGGGAAAAAAATAAAATATTTTAAGAACAGTAACAACATTGAAATAAATATTTCCTATATAAACTATAAAATCTTTAACAAAACAAGAGGAAGAGAAATAAGATAGAATAGTGTGCCCGAGTGTACGTACCCTCAAGCAAGATTAAACGTTTTGTTACCCGGAGACTTGTTACTAGTGGTATCCGGCACAAAGTTATAACTATTAATCACCTCGTTTTATTCTTTTTTATGTGCTACTCCTCAAGTCTCTCTCTCTCTCTCTCTCTCTCTCTCTCCATTTTCAAAAAAAAATCTAGATTCAATCCACTTCATTTCCACCACGTTGGGCTCAACTGTGCTTCATTAATGGATAGGAGAGGAAAATGCGTCTAAGGAAAAATGTAGATGCTTGACGGAAAGAGAATCTCCTAAAGCCCCGGAAAGGCCTCATGCTGAGTCTACCTCAGTTGCAACGAGAGGTTTCTTTTCATTTAGATCATTACATTTGGTGTTTCCTACAGTATGTTGTTACTCCACACTTTAAGTTGGTGTTGTTTTCATTTGCATTTTTTTAAGTATATTACGCTAGTAAAAATTTTCTTGAAATGTATAGTAATATTCTCACTCCACCCTTTTACAGGTACCCTTTGTGAGGGGAGAGAATTTTTGGGTTTGTCCCTCAACTTTTATTGTTGGGATTGTTGTTTGTTAGGATTTTCTTCAAAACATTCTATTAAGGTAGAACTGTTTTCTCTTTTGTTTATCAAGTGTAGCCCAGTACTTAACTCCGTGGTAGTATTTAATAGCTTTTTTTTCTATTTATTATTTGAGCAACGGTGCTTTTTTTTTCAACCGTCTCCTATTTGATAGAGAAATTTACTCAGGAATTATTTTCTTTTTATCTCTGCTGTCAATGTTTGGAAAATGGCTGCATGCTCTTTATTCGTTTTCAACAGTTTTTCATCTCAAGCTTCTGTTTGCTTTCAAATTGCTTTGAGATTTTATGTTGCATTTGTTGACTGGCAACATTTTATGTCCTTTTACGTTTTTTTTTTTTCACACACTGGCTGTCGATTTCCCTATTTTCTTTTGAGGGTTTATCGAGTTTTTCCAAAATTGTTTAACTGGCCAGTATCGTTTTATTGTTATTCTTTTTTCCTGATTATCTCACCAGTGAGATTAAAGTATTGAACATAGATAGAAAAAAAGCCGTAACACGCCTCAGTAAAACATTTCGAAATAAAGTTGGCTTCTCTGAAGTAGTGAATTGAAAAACTGAATATATTGTCAATCGCAGAACTGTCCAGATTGAACTTAAACCAAAGAAAAATCCTCGGACAAAATTCACGATGAAATAATAACGGGCTGTATTTTTCATATAGGTAAACCATTGCACTTAAAATTCAAGTAGACTTATACAACAATATGCACTCTGTACTTGACAATGTGAACATTTTCGGCCACTTCTGCGTGTGAGAGATGCCATCCCTTACTCCAGCAGTGATTGTGAGCGAGGATAAATAAAAATATCTGTCCATACCGTAGAATATTGAACGTTGATTGGAATGAATCAGCGGCTAATAAAAGTGACAGTCATATTCAGAGAGAGCAGTGGATGAGCTTATCTGTTATTCTTTTTGTATATACCCAGAGACTTACATATCCCACACATTTAACACATTGCGTAAGTCGCATTTACTTGAGAATTTATGCCGAATCGAAGGGTTTGTACTGGTGTGTGCTGCATGTTTGCTTGTGTGCACACATTAGGCTACAAAATCCTCTTGATAGTTTTTGAATGTACAAGTTCAGGGTTAAAGAGTTTAAATGCTACCCATGAATGGAAGAGGCAAAGGACAGTGACATTACCCCAGGAAGCAGTTCAGTGCCCTAGAGACTGACCATAGATACGTATGATCAGCACGCAAGCGACCTCTCCACCCAAGCTAGGATCAGGGAGGGCCCGGCAGAGCCTGGCCACGGATGACGGCCGAGGGGGTGGGGCTTGTATATACTACACCGGACTTTAGGAATATGCAGCCCGGCAATGGCTGCTGATGACTAGGCAGGTACATCTATAGGCTACCCCAAACCTCCCTTCCCCATCCGTAGCTCATGCACATGGTGAGGATGCAGATGCTAAAGGAACTAACGAGTTTGAGCGTGACTCGAATCACATTCTTGCGATCACTAGCTAGAGAAGTTACCAATAGGCCACCTTTCAAGAAATTGGAATTTTGGATATTCACACTAACACACACACACTATATATATATATATATATATATATATATATATATATATATATATATATATATATATATATATATATATATATATATATATATATTGTGTCACGTGGTGGCCCGGGAAATTGGGTAAAACTCGCTAGTAAGAGACTGATGTCTCGCCAGGTAAATCCTCGGACAGCTGGTAGCGGTCAGGTTCCAATTTCTTTTATGGGCTCTCGTGACATGGTTGGTTTCGACCTGTCCTTTCATTAGAAGGGGCTAGCGTTCGATCCCAGGTATGAGGTAGAAATTTATTTCTATTTGAACACGATGTTGTGTTGATATTAATCCATATTGACTCATTAGGGGTAATTTGAATGAATTACTACCAATTGTGTCACGTGGTGGCCCGGGAAATTGGGTAAAACTCGCTGGTAAGAGACTGATGTCTCGCCAGGTAAATCCTCGGACAGCTGGTAGCGGTCAGGTTCCAATTTCTTTTATGGGCTCTCGTGACATGGTTGGTTTCGACCTGGCCTTTCATTAGAAGGGGCTAGCGTTCGATCCCAGGTATGAGGTAGAAATTTATTTCTATTTGAACACGATGTTGTGTTGATATTAATCCATATATGTATATATATATATATATATATATATATATATATATATATATATATATATATATATACGTATGTAGACTACATATATACACTCTTGACACTCGAAGTTTATATCAGTAGCTAAAACGAGAGTAACTTCCCAATTCATACATTTTTAAAATCATCACATGAACGTGTGACTAGTCTCAGATAAATGATGGTCTACGATCTCTGTCTTCGTTTCCTCTTCTTTATATAGATTTATTGCAAACACGTGAGCATGTGTACGTATATTTAGCTTTTGGGTAAATTGCAAACATAAAAATCATAGAGGTAAATAAATTTAGTTTCTGGTTCCTGTTTGTAATTTAAATAGCTTGAAATAACAATGATGTTTTATGGAATATCATGATTCTTATACAGATTTTGAAGGACATTTTATTTTTGTAATATGATTTACAGTTTGATTCATGTGACCTTTTTGAAAGTATTTAAATGATGAACTAAAAGCATGTGTGTTTCTGTATTATGTTTCGTTTGCCCTATCAAACAACGGTACACAGATTATATATGATACCAAATATAATGGTAGGAATGACTAAACGCAAGAAGAAAGTTAAATTAGTTAATATGTTTATAACAGAAAAAGAACAGGATTTTTATTTTTAGGAAATGACTGAATGATTTGACTGGCGAAACGTCACTAGAGAGAAAGGTAGGCTGATCTAAAAAGAAGACAAGGACTGGATAGAAACTTAAGAAGATTCACGTGTGTGGAGACAATGGAGACAAATTGCGATTAGATTTGTGAGTTTTGTCTCGGGACCGGAAATGAAAAGTTACCGTAGGGTACACACTCAGGAGACGCCGTCTTCCTCGGTTAGCTCATACATAATGCTAGCTCTGGGGCCGGTTTTTTATATCTAGTAATTTTATATGATAACGAGTACATTCTCTCTCTCTCTCTCTCTCTCTCTCTCTCTCTCTCTCTCTCTCTCTCTCTCTCTCTCTCTCTCATTGGCAACGATAAATTCTTGTTTTTCTCTGAAACTCAATCAATAATTCATTTGTGGTTGAAACTTTTTACATCGTGAGAACTTTTTGAATAAAAGTAATTAAGGATTTTTCGGGCTGAAGGAACTCCTAATGGAAAGTGAAAAAGAATAAATAGGATTTGAGAAAAATGCCGTATATTTATTTTCTTTGTTAGTACATAGAAACGGTCTGCAAATTACTGGAGATGTATTGATTTGAATGCAGTTTCAAAATTAGATGTATTATTTTGATTATACATCAAACTACGATGGCTATCTAATATCCTATTCATCCGAGCATGAAATATTTCGTACTTTAATCTTATGTAAAATATGTCTCAGATAAAAAAAACATCCATCCTTCAATTCTTGTCTGAAGGGTGACCTCTCATTGCGAAAAACATTAAAACCCACAAAGAATACTCATCGGTGATATGTCGAAATGACCCCAACCCCCACCCTCACCCCCCACACATTAGTGTTCCCTATCCTACCCGGATTCCAACAATTTTCGGTTCTTATGAACATTCTGTTCTAACTCCTCTATGGAACAATCTAGTCAGAATGTTCAAATTATTTGACTATTCTCCTTTCCAGTTATTTCCAGTTTTCATTATAATGGTCTACCACCTCTAGTTACAATGCCCAATATTATCAATACCTTATCACGTTGTCGTTTTTTCTTCAGCCATTGAACCCTTCTCACGTTAAGGGCAGATCATCTTACGTTGTCCCATTTTCTTCTAATTTGCCTTTGAAGATTCACTCTACTTCTATATGAGAGCAATGGGTTCATAATTCAACTGTATATTTCGTGGTCTCGACTATCACACCTCTTCCAAACCTTTCATAATACTTGCTACTCTGAGATCAATCACAGTTACTTGAAGAAAGGTAAACAAATCGAACTTTTTAATTCTTCCACACCTCATGATAACATTTATTAGGCTTCCAATCACCATTAGAACTATAATTACACTATTGTCTCTTCACTATTATTAAAGAACACTTTCTTCTAACAACATTAATAATTCTTTTATTAGCATTTTCTTCCCATATGCTGCGAACTTGTAATTACATTAGTACTTTCTTTTAACTTTCTCACGATTCCCTCAATGACACCACTTACAGCATTGTAGACTAAACATAACCTTATCTGTTATTTAGTTTTCTACAAAACCGGTGTACATACTTTAGATATTATCTTCGGTTTCATAGAAGAATGCTAATTTTTTCCAGCTCCTTACACCCTGAGCCCTCAAGCACATTCCTCTCGCCTTTTTATGTATTATAATATGCAGCTGTTTTGCCTTATTCATACGAGTATTTTTCACTTGACAGATTTATATCCAAATTTTTATATATGTCAGCATACGGTTTTTTTTCCCTCTCAAAGCGTGATTCCAATAAGGGTTAGCTTGCAGGTTTACGGCAAACCTTTCGAGACCATATCGTTAGCAGTATCATACTCTCTTTCATATTGGCTGTAACAACTACAGTTATTTAGCGTTTGGGTACTAATATTACTGCTTATGTCATCAAAAACGTTATGGGCTTACACACTTCTTTTTGTAGCGTACACAAATTAGTATATATATATATATATATATATATATATATATATATATATATATATATATATATATATATATATATATATATATATATATATATATATATATATTGTGCGTCATAGCAATAATAAAGAATCGAGATTCCAATGATGTAATGGAGGAGTGAAAGAAAGAGTTAATATTCCATTATAGGATTCCTGGTTTTGAAGGTGTGGAGCAACTGTTATAAACAGTCTATCAAAACTTCTAGTCGAGTAATTAAAGAACATGATTCCTCCACTCCATCTTATAATTTTTTTCGAGTAGTGCTCAATATATCTACCGACTATTCTTAGATATAGACAACTTTTAACCTGACTAGTAGCTAGCTTTGTGTGAACGACCAATAATTTTCCTCTTAATTTACTTTCATCACGCAAAAGCGGTGTTAAACTAGGGTCAATATTCAAACTACGTACAAGTAGTGCATTTCCATAACTATTTTCTATGGCACGATTTGCTACGTAGTAAAGGTGAAACTCTATGTTTTATAATCGCTAACATGTGTAGAATTCCTATGAAATTTGAGCATGATTAACTACACACATACATATTTATTGTATATATATATATATATATATATATATATATATATATATATATATACATATATATATATGTATATATATATATATATATATATATATATATATATATATATATACAAAATATATATGGGTGACTTGTGTTTTTGTGTGCACAGACAGACACACGTATATATATATATATATATATATATATATATATATATATATATATATATATACATATATATATATATATATATATGTGTGTGTGTGTGTGTGTGTGTGTGTGTAGTGTGTGTGTGTGTAGGTCTGAGTGTGTGTGTATGTCTATATATGAATAATTTATTTAGAGATAAAACAAGAAGTAGAATGTACTCGCCAATATACTCATTTCCTTTACCAATTGTTTCTTTTTGTCAATTACATAATTTTATTCAAAATTGGAGTAAATGAGGGGATTATCTGGGGTAGTGGAATGTGACCAAGGGAATTTCTCTTTCGTATAAAGATGAAATCAAATTTCAAGTATGTGGCGATCTTTTTTTTTTTAGCGGTAGAGAAATCTGAAAATAATTTCCTTTTTTTAAACTTTAGTATTTATATTTTTTCCTTGGAAATTCCAAATGTTTCACATATGACTGTTGTATCATGTCATCATAATCATAAATCTCAGTATAGCAAACATGTGTCGGAAATTTTGCAGGATTTTTTTAGATACCGCTTCGACAGAGATATAGAAATTTTGTGGCAAAAGGGATAACGAAATTGCTGGGGGTAAATCATTGGGTTTTCACAAAGCACAATTGCTAATAACCCTTCTGACTGAGACCCACCTTAAATACGTCTCTCGGGATCAGATCCTCTATTACCAGGCCCTGTGCCTCTCACATTTCTTTTTGGCAACGTTGTTTGGTTGCAAATGGATGCATATCGTTACCGCGGAGAGCACCCCCCCCCCCCACCGCAGGTAGTAGTCTAGACCTTCTCTCTCTCTCTCTCTCTCTCTCTCTCTCTCTCTCTCCCTCTCTCTCTCTCTCTCTTTTATTGCGCCGTGAAAGCAAATATGAACAAAGCCACTAGCAAGCTTGCAGGTGCGCACACATCCTCAAACACACACATGCGATATATGTATTTATTTTTCCAATACGCATTTTCTTTCTTTTGACGGGGTGGTGCGAGAAGGTATAGCCTTCCGGTTTGTCAGCAAAGCCTAAGGGATGAGCTTGCTAGGGGAAATGGTTGTTACTACCTTGTTTACTTTTTTAGCTGCTGAATCAAATATGAAGACATATCTTTGTGTGTGTACTAACTGCATACACTTACATATATTTAAACGTTGATAATATGTGTTCGAATTGAAGTTTTATATTAGAGCCTTTCCAGTAGAGGAGAAGAAAACTTGAATTGCTTATTGATTACTTTTTTTTCACGGCTAATCGTCCTGTATTCTTTTACCCAACCCCCCTCCCATTATAACAGTGGTTACTTATTGTTATCCAGCTTTTTATCCTGGCTAACACTTTTTAACTGGTTTAGATAAAGGCTTCCCATATCGCTAGCACACTCAAGTGCAGTGACCACAAGGGCATGTCATACTTGAAGGTCAAATTTCAAATAGAAATTGGCCTCCGCTTAGGCCATTTGATTTCAAAGACATATTTTCTTGTCCTGTTTTGTGTAATTGAAAGTAAATCCTAATAGTATTGCCAAAGTAGTTCATATAGTAAAATTTAAATATTTTATGGGTATTTAAACATTTATTTCTGGACTGTCTAACCTTTCATGTAGCGATACCACTTTAATTTCCGTTATCAATCAGTCAGTCGCACGAGGCTCGGTATGTTAAATTGTTCTAGTAACGTATATTTTTAATCTTTTTCTGGTAATTAAAATTCTAAATTTTTTGAGGTAATAGATAATTTTAATAGATTTCAATATATATTTATTTTAATTTCTTTCTCATGTAAGCGGAAAGAATTGTTCGTGTCCTAATATGACGCAGCATCCTTTATGTTTTTTTCTGAATTATAGACTTCCTTTTCTTTAGGGTAACGATGTCACGTTCCATGTTGGGAATTTGGGCTTTTGATTACTTGTGGAATTTCAACGTAGCTATAATGATAATATTGATAATTCTGGAAGGCATCCCCGAGTCCTGATCCAAGCTATGTGACCCCTGTTCATAAAGTTAATTCAGTTAGGATGATGATAATAATAATAATAATAATAATAATAATAATAATAATAATAATAATAATTGTAGTGGTTTTAATGTCTTTTATGAATAGGAATGAAAAGATATTAGAAATTAACTTTTATTGTTCATCTTTTAAGACATTCGTAGTTGTGAAGTTAATGTACAGAACACAATCACTCACTTTGCCAATTTTCTCAGAACTGATTTTTCAGTATAATAGGGAGCCAAAGCATGTCCCCCGTAATAGGTCAATAGATATCTCTTGCCGTAAAATGGGAAAGTATTAACGCATATACTGTGTTTTACCACTCGATTATCTTCCTATTCATAACTCTCAGCAACATGCATTAGGAATAATACAGGATATAACTGCAATTTTTTTAGAGGAATCGTACCATGATGATACAACCATAAAATTTAACACACTTATTCTCCACGTGATATTAATCAAATCTGGACGGTTGGTCAATTGAAAATCCAAGATGGTGGCCATTTTTCAAAATTACCGCCAGATTAGTCGCATGTAGTTCATGTTTTGCTTAAAAGTATTTGTAATTGTCCGATTTGCATGATCTCTATATGGATTTCTATGTTTCAAGCCTACTGAAGCAGATTTTAATGTGTATGAAACAAAATCACAAATATTTTTCAAGATTTTATCTTTTATAAATCAAAGTAACATATATATTTTCAATATATTAGAAATTAGTCCATGTTTCATTTGATAAGCTTTGCACCACAATGTTGAAACTATGACACTGGTCCCCTAGCTGCTACTTCTCCCATACACAGCTGTAGATTGATGTGCAGGGTAATACTGACTGTAAGCATTTGCATCTTCCATTGCAGCCTTTCTTACAGGAACACTGTCAGTTCTAACTGCCCACTGCAATAGAGGATAGCGTTGTCCAGCATATCTGACATGTGTCTCCATCCTGTATCCACACCTATTTAGCAGGACAGCTAGTGTCTGGATTGGAGATGGTTGCTTGGCCCGAGATTATCCTAGCCTGATACCGCACATTTTGTGTCTTCTCTGAAGGCTGCCTGTGTTGGTGGAATTGAGTTGTGTACCCTCTGCTTGTGGGCAAAGAGTTTTCCTTCATCCGCTCTAGCAGCTGTGCTTTATCTGGGTACTTGAGGACTACGAATATCTTCAGCCTCTGCAAATCAAAATTGTATATCAGTGCTGGATGCAGGCTGAGATTAGTAGATGTTTCAAAAACATCATCAAATATGTTCAAGGTCTCTATGGCAGACACAACGTCACATCCAGTGAAGGCATGAGAGTAAGGTATTCCTCTAGCTTTCTCAAGCCCTATTGCAGAAACTACCCCATAGACTGTAATCAACCGAACTTTGGCTCCTTGGCCAAAGGCAATCAAAATTTTCCCAAGAGGTATTTCCTGTAAGGATGTCAGCACAGATATTTCTATGACTGGCATGTGTGTGTCATTAGCCTTGATGTTAATAGACTTTCTTCCATCAGTCGTTGCCTCCCTGGTATGTACAATTATTTGATGTCAGCTTTCTCATGACAACATGGGGGCACTGCATCCAGAGACTTCATTGTGTTACTAATGGCATCTTCTCATTTTGTGATAATCACTGCGCTTGTCATCTCTGTATCACACATCTTCATTACAAGGAGGTGAAACAACACAGTTTTGTTACTTGCTTCACACAGGAAGCTTTGGCAATTACCTTGTAGGGTATTTGTGCCTTCTTTTGTCAAAAGGGTTCTTCTGTACCACCACCTTTGTCAAGTCTTGCAGGGTCTGACATGATAGGCAGTGCATTGAATGAGTGAAACAGAGGAATATTGGCCTATGTGATTTTGGATCTTTCTTAACTTCCTGATATAACCAATGCTTGATCTAATCAGCGTTCCATGTTTTACCAATAAAACTAGCATTCATGGTCAGTATGACGTCCAGGGCCGAGAGTTCATCCTTTTACCATCCACTACATGTATAATAAACACTTTCATGTATGGAACACAGCTAGGTTCATGCACGGTGCTGTGTATCTAGTCCGCTTATTCATCCAGTATCATAAGTCCTGTGCGATCTTACCATTCAAATACTAAAACCCTGTTATCCTTCGTTCGGCTCTGTCACACTGGTATGTTTTGTCCATGTAAGTGAGATTACCTAACTGATTCGGGGTTAGTTAAGCAGCATTTGAGGTAGCCTATTAGTACGTTGTTGCAGTATGATGTAACATACATTTCCTCCTTAGCTGGCTCTGAACCCCTTGCTTAGTTTCACAGGAGTCATATCACCAATGTGTCTTGGTAGTGTCTGACAGTCACTCCTTCAAGAACTTTATCAACTTCATTCACTAGAAAGTTTTGGAGCTAGTACTACTGTATCAAACGCAGAGACCTTCTTTGTGCTACCCTTATCTAGTCTAGCCTGCGACCTAATATTGGTTACCACGAATCTGTAATAAGCAAACTAGTGAGAAAATTATGTGTCAAGTGTGCTTTACAAACCGTAAAATTTGGAAACATGTGTATCAGTGTACTTATTAAACAGTAAATTCTTGGGGAACTGTATCAGTGTGTTTTCTAAACATTAACATACTCCCCAGTAACCTTGAAAACATTGGGATCCATATTTAGATCATACAACTCGGAAAACTACAGATACTTCTAAACAAAACGCCAACTTCATCCGGCTAATTTGGCGGCCATCTTGGATTTTAAATTGGGCAATTAGCTAGATTTAATTAACATGAATTGGAGAACACGTGTCACAAATTTAATGCTTCTATCATCATTTGCATGATTTTTTCTGGTATCTCCTACACTATACGCTATATTATAGAAAGGCTATTGTCACTCGAAACATTTATCAAAATTCAGCATTTTAAAACTAAACTTTGGGACATGCTCTAGTTCTGTATTCCTGTTTTGTAAATTCCCGTCGTGAAAAAGGCTGGCTGTTAAATAGTTGGATGTTATGTCCAACTCTCTTGCTTGCAAAACCATGCAGCCTTTCATATCTACGGTCAACCAGTACGAAAGTTTCATTTTGTTGCTGTAGCAACCTAGCTCTAAGAAACTGGAGGAATAAGGGACCGTATGCTGCCAACGCACGATAATACAACTTCAGACTCATCGACCCAGGGGGTTTCTGTTTCAGTAGGTTCTGATAAGTTTTTTTGACAAAAATATGTTCAATTATTGTGCTTTATGTGCCATTGATATGTCATGGTAATCATGGGAACTATTCATTCTCCCTTAAATTAGAACGTCCTTTTAAAGGTAGTACGATTTCCTTGTCATATTTTTTACTGTGAGTGAAGATGGTTAGTATTCAATGAATCCATAATTCAAACGGTTGCATCATATCCCCGTTTGTCAACTATATTTCCATTATTTATCAGTATTTATGCTCATGGCATAAAATCCGCGCGATAACCTTTGGAAGTAAGGCAAATGTAATATGCAAATGCCCCATGAATGTGAGGATATGTGCAGTTTAAGTGGAATAAATTTCTCTTCATATCGCCCAGGTCGTAAAGATAGAGAGTGAGAGAAACTCCATCTTTCGACGAGTCCCTTCTGCCTCTCCCCGTCGAATCTTGACTCTTATCTTTTGATTAAATCTTGCAGTGGCCATTTGTCCGCATATATTTTCCTCTTCTCTCTGTTTTACTGCCGGTTTTTGCTCTAACAAGATTCTTCTTTCTATTTTACCTTGTGGTATTCGTTTCTTCTTGACGTCTTAATTCTTCAGGCGAAGTGTGGAAACGGCGATTTTACGATATTGTTTATTTGTGTGTACACGCGCCCGTCTTCGTTTCTATCTGTTTTAAAAGGCATAAGCCTTTTGGTTAAAATCATACATCTTGCATAGATTCTCTACTTTGTTCTACGTGGATTGGTATGTTTATATCAAAACATGGCAGTAGATATTCCGCTAAGAAAATATGAACAACATTCCCCACAAATGCTCTCTCTCTCTCTCTCTCTCTCTCTCTCTCTCTCTCTCTCTCTCTCTCTCTCTCTCTCTCTCTCTCTCTCTCTCTCTCTTTTTCAGTAATAATTGTTCATGAAAGATAGTGGGTATTTTATTATCCTATTAATACAATTTAACATTTATCGACCTGTCGACGTACGTTTTACTGTTCGTATATAATATCTGAAGTATAGAAAAGAACTTTGTAGGAAAAAGTAGCTTCCATAAATAGTGGATGAGAGGCGGATTGCTGTGCTGCGTTTCATGCATGGCATCACAAGACCCCATGTCGTAGTTTTAGATCCAATATTTCTCTCGGAAGCAGAGACGTGGTCAGGGGGCCAGCAAAGATGCCACTCTTTTTATTCAGAAGCAACTGCCCAATACTTCTTGCACACCAATCAAGGTTTCATGACCGGAACTGAAGTCTGCATCGCAATGCTTTCCTAGGATGCATTTGAAAGTATCTCGGAAATACTCGCCGATGTTTTTAACTTTGTTTGTCTCCTATTTCACCAACGGCAAACTTTTTTTTCCATCATCGTCAGAATAACCTCTTTCTGAAACATATGTTTCCACCTAATAAATCATTTTAATGAGAATCCTTATGATTATGTGATTATCGGGACTGCACCGTTGATAATTTAAGGAGTAATTTCCATGAACGAGAATATCGAAACTGGGTCTTTGTTTAAAGCTGTTTCTTCATTTATGAAGACAAATAGACGTCGTTGTGGTGGCCCTTGCAGGTTGTCCATTTTTCCTCCCCCATTAAAGAAATGAATGGGAAATGCTGTGGCCACGAAGATGCTAGTGTAAAGCAGAGAAGGAGAATAGTGGCCATACGTTTTCTGGAAACAACTGAGAGGAACAGGAAGGTTCCTTTAAGGATGCATTAAAGACAGGGGAATAAGAGAACAGAATGAAGAGGAAACTAAGGTGTCCTTAAATAAGAAGTGTACAAGGGAATTGCAGAGGCAATTTTTGAAGGCTCTATTACCAAAATAAATCGAAATTATCATCAACATATATATATATATATATATATATATATATATATATATATATATATATATATATATATTCGGGTGCGTGTGTGTGTTTGTGTTCCATCATTCATGGCAAGTGACTAGTATAATGTTCAATATTATTCAGTATAAAAGACTATCTTGTGTAAGAATAGTTGTTTACACTTCTGATTTATTGCATAAAATGAGTTTAAAGTTATATATACCACAAATACCTAGTCAAGAAATGGATTATCAGAGTAGTTTGAAATATTAATCAGCCTTCAGTTTTACAATAATGATGCTCACAGGTTTCAATATAATTAAAAGAGGTTTATTTGCAGTGCACTATTTGTGCATAGTTTTTCATGTCAGAAATAACTTTATGACATTAAAAAACAATGAAACTCAATACCTGCCAAATTTTATGGAATTTTATCTTTTTAACCAAATGCTGTAAATGCTTAATATGAGATATCATCTTTGGCTGTTTTGGTGCAAACACAATACCATTTAAAGGGCCATTGTATGATGTCAAGAATCTTGTAGTTAGCATTGCAATAGAAAATTATTGCTGACACCAATTAGCTATTGGGCATTGCATTTAGGAGC
>NC_090728.1:105180904-105183404 GCF_036898095.1 Palaemon carinicauda
GATCCTAAGATATTTTCTATTTTTTTATTCATTACTTCTTATATAGTTTATTCATTTGCATATTCCCTTTCCTCACTGGGCTATTTTTCCCTGTTTGAGCTCTTGGCCTTCTAGCATACTGGATTTTCAATTAGGCTTGTAGGATACCTAGGAATAATAATAATAATAATAATAATAATAATAATAATAATAATAATGAAATTGCCATGATTAGCATTTTGCTCCATCCAAAATTAGTTGCTTATAAGAAAATTCTGAATGAGGCTACATGGCATGTTTTCCCCCCAACTCGCTACGCATCATAGTCAAGTGACGGACTCTGTTACCAGTGGCAAGGATGTGATTTTCAGTTTAGTATTTGGTTCTCAAAAATATTATATTTCTCGTAGTTGTTTACGGAAATGTGACCTAATGTTGTACAGAAATGAACAGCCTAGCAGTTTTTGCTTACAAATGTCTATAGCATTTAATCGAACAATAAAAGAATTCCTTAATTTTACTGTGTTGTATCTTCCCTTTACTCGATAAAAGACAGCTACATTAGGAAAAATCGTAGCGGCAGCCTCTTTTTCAAACAGATAAAGGGGTTGACATTTTTTTTTTTAAATAATAATTGGTTTAGGCAGGAGTTTGGAATCTAAAACTTGGGAACTTTGAAAACTATGTAGAGAAACCAGTTCAGCACTCGACATGTGTTGAAACGTAATCCTCTTGAATCATCTGAGATCATTGCAAAATAGAAATAGGAATAAAAAAAACTTCTGTCTTTTTGTATACGTTCGCCCGATTCAGCTGCAAGATATATTCTGCTGTATCCTAACCATTTCTGTTTAGTCAATAAAGAATTATGAAATATTAGATAGTCTGAAATAGTAAAGCTTAATGATTTTAGATGTAAATCTTTTACTTTGAATGGAATAGTTTTGTCAAAACTGGATGAAAGACGACTTTACTGTTTGGTCACTTTGATGTTCATCGAATATATAGTGCCTGTAGGTGGGTAAAGTGTACTGTTACAATGAATGCAGGTAACCTTACATAGCATTATACGCCTACACTTACAATATATATATATATATATATATATATATATATATATATATATATATATATATATATATATGTGTGTGTGTGTGTGTGTGTGTGTGTGTGTGTGTGTGTGAGTGTGTAAGAGAATACCAATTAAAAATGCAGAAGATACTACCCTCAACTTTTGATGTTTATGGTATCGGTTTTTTTACTGAAAATACGAATTTCTTTGTTATTTTAAACATAGATAGCTTTAATTCTCGCAACAAACTACGATATTTGCTGGAGGAGAATGAACGAGTGAGCGCTTTTCAACTCACTAATTCTTAAGCTGGTATTCGTATTACCGTCGCAAAAATCGAAGATTTTGCGAAGTGTATGTATTCACCCTTGTGGTCGTTTACTTATTTGTGTGTGAGCAACTTTACATAAAAACTACGGTACCGATTTTGACCAAACTTGGTAGTTATGCTGGATATGTCCCAAAGATGAATCTGTAACATTTTGGATACCGTATATCAAAGTACAAGTAAACAACATTACTTTGAAAATAATCGCAATGTTAAGTAAATGGCAAATATTTGTTAGTTTATTTTTGTTTGTGAACAGCTTTGCGCAAAAACTACAGAATGAATTTTATCTAACATTGATGGATATGTGTGGTATGACCCAAGTACATATCCATTAGATTTTGAAGAAAATACATTGAAGTACAAGTACGCAGTGCATTTAAAGCAAATTAACACTGCTTGGTGTGGCGGAGGCATGCTCTACAGTATACCGAATGCCACTGTAGTGTAACAAGAAATAAACAGGAATATGAAAGTCAGAAAAAGAACAAGACCAGAATCAGAGGAAAATTATAACAAATATATTTCCCTGGATATGAGTTTAATTAAGAACTGAATTCATGAGACAGGATACCACCATAGCAGCAGCAGCAGCTGACCACTTGAAACAGCTGTTTCTATGTCTTCACATCTTATACCCACGAACAGAGTCTAGCAACTTTAGGGTGGCCAATTTACTTCTATTTCCCATGGTGCCAATTAATTTCCCACTCAGAAGTTTGTGGGAGTACCAGTCTTGTCTCTCTAAGGAGAGGAGGAAAAAGAAGACCATTCCAAAATAAAAAGAGAACAGAATTGAAAAGAGAAAAAGTTAAATAAAGGTTTTGTGGGTTTGCTTTTGTCTGGGGCACAGAACTTGAAATTCATTATTTGGGTTCTTTTATTTTAATATGCTGTACTGTTGTATATACGTTAGATAGCTGGGATAATGTAACATTTTTGTAGAGATGGATTAAGAAGTCATGGTTATAGAATTTTACCTTATTCACAAGTTCTAAGTAGGAATTTCTGTATACCAACACCAGGATATTTTGAAAAAAAATTGTATATCTTTACAGTACCATATATTTAAATATTCAGGGATATATAGGTACATTACTGTTTTTATAGAGCTATAACAT
>NC_090728.1:105185904-105200904 GCF_036898095.1 Palaemon carinicauda
TCCTTTCCTCACTGGGCTATATTTCCCTGTTGGAGCCCATGTGCTTATAGCACCATGCTTTTCTAACTAGGGTTGTAGCTTAGCTAATACTAATAATGATAATGATATATACTGTGTATATATATATATATACATACATATATATATATATATATATATATATATATATATACATAAAATGTGTGTGTATGTATGTATAGTACTGAGAGTAATGTATAGAATATTTACAAAGATCATATTAGGCCGAATAGAAAGACAACTAGACTAGATTTAATCAACCAAGAGAGCAGGCAAGCTTTAGAAGCGGGTATTCAACAATTGATCCTGTCCGTGTAATTAACCAGATAATGGAAAATTCAACAGAGTATGACAAACCACTATGCATGGCATTTATTGACTATGATGAAGTTTTTGATTATGTCAAAACTTCAGCAGTAACGATTGTTAGATTTTGTTGTTTTAAAATTCAGAAAATCATTCAGAGTAATGAATTATCAGAAATGCTCTAACTTAGAGTTCATGTAGGTCTATGACTTTAATAGTTTTAAAAGTAATAATTACCAGACTCGATGTTGTAACAGAGCTATGAAAAGAGAAAACTCAAAATATTGAAAAATATGGATGGCTTACAAAAAAAGAATTCTTATCACATATCTAAAAAGAATATGCACTTTTTGCTAAAATATCACTTAGTGTAATAAAGAAGTATCAAGGAGGTTTTCCTTGACAAATTTTACATTATAAAAATTTTACATCTGGATCCACACTTTCTTGTGCTAAATCTGGAGAACTTTCAAAAGTACCTTATTCAACTAAGAAATACAAAAGACACTGAGGTGCGTTACAGGCAGAGCACGGACCAAATAATACAATTGATTTTGATCAACAGATTAATACACAACTTGATATCATTAACAGTAATTATATCGAGTTCTTAACACTTTTTTCTTTAAATCAATTCACGCAATGCATGGTACTATGCTTAGACGGTTATATAAATACTTTAGTAACAAAAGCAATTCAAACTAAAAAGTGGTACTAGTCTTGGACAATTATATTAACGCTTTTGTTCCATCATCAATTCAAACTCAAAAATGTTACTAGGATTAGACAGTTCTATTGGCATTTGAGTAATTCAAATACAATAATGATAATTATCGAGATCAGAGACGTATTAGTATCACTTTTGAGGGCGTTGTGGACTGCACGTAGACTAACCAGAGGTGTGCTCTGTAATGCAAAGTCTGCCTTATATACAGTATATACCCCTTGGGTATATTTTATAATACTGTGTCACGTGATACCTTACAAAAAAACCTTTCCAAAAATGTTTTTCGTAAGGATCTTTATAATAGAAATTTACATTATACTATTTTAGGAGGTAACTAAAGATATTCCTATTCACTTGATAAAAACATCTTTACAAAGAAACCACAATTTACTTAGATAAAACATAATTTTGGATACGAAACTCATTTTAAATTATGTCACTTCCTTTCTAAATTCCACGTAATCGTTCTTGAACATTCTAAAGCATTCTAGACCCGTTACATCGCAATAGATTTTTCCCTCTCATAATAAAAAGTACCACGTATTAGATTTGCATGCGTTGCAATAGATTCATCATAAATCACAACTCATTTTTGTTACTGATATTTGTATGACGGAGCAATTACATAACCGTAACTTGATGATAGTATTAATAAATATAAATATTATTACTATTCATATCACCTTAATAGTTATAAGCTCTTAAGACATACGTAATAATCCTCCCATCTAAAAATTATTCCTAACAACGAAAGCCTTCAATGGCGTGTAATAGATGAATTATTTCAATGGCGTGTATTAGATGAATTATATGTTAGACCACTTAAAGATATCTATACAGGAAGTACAGCAATCTTAAAACTGCATAAACATAGTGAGAGAATTCCAATTGAGGAAGGAGTTATACAGTGAGACCCCATCTCTCCAAAATTATTCATAGTATGGCTAGAAATTCTTAAGAATTTAGATTGGGAAATGAAATAATTAACATTATTGGGAATACCTTAATGAGTTAAGATTTGCAGTTGACGCAGTGCATCATGGGAGGAATCGCAAAAGATGATAACAAATTTTAATGGGGAGGCAGAAATTTAGGACTGAAAATCATTATGAGTAAAACTAATAAAATGTTCAATGAAAATTCAAGACAGCAAATAAAGGCTATGGACAAACTTCTATAGATTGTTAATGAATATACATACTTATGGCAGTAAGTGTTTCCCCAGGACATGGGACCGAAATTAAAAGAAAGATAACCATGGATGGAGAGCTTTTGGTAAACAAAATGAGATTATGAAAATCGAAATACGACTTTCTCTAAAAAGAAAAGTATTTAATCAGATGGTCCCACCAGTAATATCTTAGGCATCAGGTACTTGGAGCCTTAAAACAATGTATTGACAACTCAAAGAGCTATGGAAAACAAATTATGATGGGAATAACACTAATAGATAAGAAAAGAGCAACATAGTGCCTTTTTTTTATGAAATAAACGACACATGCGTTCTAGATGGATCCTCCCTTTCTGTTGAGAGTTGATCATAAAAGGATAAAAGGTACCTTATTTTAAAAGTGTCACACGCCTTGACGGAGCCTTGAAGGATCATGGAAATAAAGAGAAGTCTAAAGTACAGGAGAGCAAGAAATGAAGATGGGCAGGACATATAATGAGAATGACAAATAAAAGATAGGCAAGAAAAATAACAGAATGGGTCCCTAGACATTGCAAACGAAGCAGAAAAAGGAAGAGAAGATGGTGGATTAACAAGCTAAAAAGGTTTGCCGTGAGGATATATATATATATACATATATATATATATATATATATATATATATATATATGTATATATATATACACACACATATATATATATATATATATATATATATATATGTATATGTATATATATATATATATATATATATATATATATATATATATATATATTTATATGTGTGCGTTTGCGTGTGTGAGTTTGTTTGCGGGTGTGTGATTAGGTATATATATATATATATATATATATATATATATATATATATATATATATATATACAGTATATATATATACATATATAGTGAGAGGATGTGCATATTCATATATTGTGTATATTTTTTAAGTCACATGCTCTATTTACTTTAAAAGTATTTGTATGTTGATGTAATGATTGATATTTGAAAGTGAATCCATGACGTGTTATAATTGTCATTAATTATCAGTTGTTCATCAGTAATGTTGATATCTTAAAAATAGTTATGATTTAAATGAAAAATATCAATAAAATATTCTTCATGCACTATTTTATCTTATTATAAGGTGAAACGGGTGAAGTTAGGGCTCGAGTTGTTATTTGTTTTAATTACTTTTTCATCTTATGTTCATTTGTTGGAAGGTTGCTTCCGGTAAGTTATTGATTCGATACGTTACATCTTTAATGTTTCTCAGTATAGCCATAATTCAGTATTATTGTTTTGTTGTTCGATATACAATAATTTTCAAATGTAAATTATCTTCTAACTCAGTCAAGCTAATGATGCATTTTACAGGTTTTGTCATATTTTGATTAAGATTATCATGGAATTTTATATATTTTGTTATGGTTTTGTGATAAATTTAGATTTTAGGTCATCTACCATTATTTCAAGACAAGATTTACGTAAATATTCTGTATTTTGGTGTGACTGCAAAGTTTTAATTTTTCAATACACGTCGTTTTTTCAATTGCCTTTTCATTAAAACTTATTATATTAACATCCATTATATGATAAGGTAACCGAATCATTTTCCTATTTCGATAATTATTCATATATGTCAGTCTTTGCAATATAATGAGAACCTTTCATCAACATGCTAGCAAACACGTCTTGCCATTCCCCACCAGTCTATCTCTCCCATCAGATTTTCTGACATCGCCAAACTTTCCACCAATTAGCCAATATCACTGTAAAATTCAAGCCACTGATGTGTATTTGTGTTCTGTCATACACTCAAGAAAATGTTGGACTTTAATTTTACCACCAATTTGTCAACAACATGATGAATGATGTTAGAAAACTGTTAAATTGGTTATGTTGATTATTGAACAGTTATATTACCTCGGGTAATGCATGTGATTGCTGCATTCAAATGGTTGAAAATATTTATTCAATTTACAGTAGGAGTTCCCACAGAAATATAGATGCATTCACGGACTCAAATAACAAATTAATACAGGTTGGTTCCTCTTCTTTTTTCCAAGGTAGGGTAGGTTTCGTTGAAACATTATTCACTTATTTTTTAATCTATATTCCATGAATCTTGTGATGTGCTTCATATGAAGCTAGAAAATTACACCTATAATCTTTGTTTACATTTTTAGTTTGTAAATTATATTTGTTTTTTCCCTCTTTGCTTTATTACCGTCGCCAACTTCTTCGGGAAGGTTATGTTGTGATAGACAGCGTGTATTTATTTGTCAGTATGTCTGTCTGTGTAATTGTGATTCTCATAACTCAAAAAAGTATGTGACCGAATCTCATGAAATTTGGTGGGATGATTGGCCATCATCCAAGGACAAATTGATTAGATTTTGAGAGTGATCGGGTCAAAAGTCAAGGCCAAGGTCACCAAAAGGGAAAAAACGTCTTTTTGTCATATCGTGTCCAATTTTCACCTGATTTGCATAAAACTAATGCCAAAATGTGAACAATTTATTTTGCCGATCTTGTGATATATAACATGATAAAGGCAAAGGTATGCGCTCTGAGTGCCCGTTCTAGTTGTAAATGCTTTTCACAGAATTATGAAAATGGTGTACGTATTTTCAGCTAATTTAATGACAGAGGACAAATAATATGTAGTGCTCAGATTTTTTTCCCTTATTCTAGATTTTATTTTTTTCAGATTTTTTATTGTTATGCAAACACTATGCGTAGTTGTAAGTGTGCTTGTATGAATGGAAGAGCAGTACACAGTTCTTAAAGGCATCCTCCATGCAGCAGTTGTGACCGAGAGAGCTGGTAAGTACAAGTTAAAACAATAGGCAAGAGTCGAAGAAATTAAAAAGAAATAACTCTTTAGACAAAGTCTTGTTATTTTAACTGCATGGGTATGTCACAAGGACTCCCTAGTGTTCGTCCCCGTGGTTCCTGGAGAGGAGGAGCGTACACTTTACGCTTTTCTAAAGAAGGGAAAACGCTTTACATGTCCTGTGCTAAAGTTTGGGTCTCTTCCAGAAAAAGCTGGGGATAGAGTGAATCTAGTCATGCATTGTGGAAATGTAGGTCACAATGTTTATTTAAGATAAAAGATAAATTCTGTAAGTTTAGTAGAGAAAGATAAATATTTCTTGGTGATAATGTGTGTATTTCAAATGAAAAAGATCTATTGGTAGATAAACAGTTATATTTCTTATTTTTTATATTATCATAAGAACTTACGAAAAAAACAGTTATACTGTTATTATCTTCTGATCGACTGCTGTAAGGTAATTGTCATATAAACTTAAGATAATTTGCATACACACCTGAATGTATTTCCATAGTTCATATATGAATATTCATATTAATCGTCTATGCTTTCCTTAATCTTGTACTTTGGAGTTCTAATTTTTCCACGCTCGTTTGTAACACCACCAAATGGACGAAGTGAAAAGAGAGAGAGAGAGAGAGAGAGAGAGAGAGAGAGAGAGAGAGAGAGAGAGAGAGAGAGAGATTCTGTATTCCTATTCCATCGTATACACTTGTTTGCATAATAACAGCATTTGAATGAAAGCAAATTTGGAATTGGTATTTTTATATCATTTTGTAACACTGGATTAAGGATTTTTTACTTCAAACTCTCTTCCTTTTGATGCTAACTACAAGTTTTCGTTGCAAAATTAGCAATATATTATAATTCCGCCTAATTCTATTATGCGATGTAAGACCAACTACATTTTATTTCTAATGATGCATTGTGTTTAGACAAATGCAAGAACATAATAGCTGCTTTGTTATTTGAGCGTAAGCAGAATAGTTTTTCATTCATCAAAAGAGAAGTGTTTAAAACCCATTTTTCTTTCGAAAGCCTATAAAGCCCTTTCAAAAGCTTAGAAAGTACTAAAGTACTCTAACGCACTATGAAATGTGTTGCAGGGCAATATTCGGTGCCATTATATACAAACAGACGTTTATGGACAGTGACTTGTGAGCCCAATGAAAAGGATTTAAAGTTGGTGTGCTGACCTGTACCCTCAAGGGACAACGGGGAAAGAATAAAGAGAAAATAAATGGGGAAAATGTTGGGTTTCTTGTTCTACTCTAAGACTCTCTCTCTCTCTCTCTCTCTCTCTCTCTCTCTCTCTCTCTCTCTCTCTCTCTCTCTCTCTCTGTTTGTATGTATGTATGTATGTAAAGATATCTGATGGAAAATTATTGGCTAACTTGTATCATATGTTCAAAAACCTCCTTACAATAATAATTCCGATTACAAGATTTGTAGTCTCGTGGAAATCTGCATAAGGTTATGTAACGTATAAACCCATAATCGTGCACGACCACACCCACATTCACTCATTAGTGTCATTGGAAAATATATGTACTTTGTTGACACACACACGCACACACACATATATACATATATATATATATAAATATATATATATATATATATATATATATATATATATATATACATATATATATATATATATATATATATATATATATATATATACTGTATGTATATATATATATATATATATATATATATATATATATATATATATATATATATATATATATATATACTGTATGTATATATATATATATATATATATATATATATATATATATATATACATATATATATATATATATATATATATATATATATATATATTTAAAATAAGAAAAGGAATAAATGAAAAATATGTAGTCAATGTGAGTTGAGAGTTGACAGCGTTCGCAGTTTTATTTGTCTCGTTTAATTAATTTTTTTTTTTCCATCGGAAAGAGAGTTAAAGAAGTGGCGATTTGGATTTATTTAATGATGCTTCATGCTCAGGTTCATCTGCTCCTTTCTGCTTTTTTTTTTTTTTTTTTTTAAAGAATGACTTCTAGAATTAATCTCTCTCTCTCTCTCTCTCTCTCTCTCTCTCTCTCTCTCTCTCTCTCTCTCTCTCTCTCTCTCTCTGTAGCTTTTGAGCCTCAGGGGAAGGAAGAAATATTATTATTATTATTATTATTTTTATTATTATTATTATTATTATTATTATTATTATAATTACTTGCCAAGATACAACCCTAGTTGGGAAAACAGGATGCAATAAGCCTAGGGGCTTCAACAGGGAAAATAGCTCAGTGAGGAAAGGAAACAAAGAAAAAATAAAATATCTTAAAAGGAGCAACAACATTAAAATAAATATCTACTATATAAACTATAACAACTTTAACAAAACAAGAGGAAGAGAAATAATATAAAACAATGTGCCTAAGTGTACCCTCAAACAAGAGAACTCCAACCCAAGACAGCGGAAGACCATGGTACAAAGGCTATGGCACTACTCGAGATTAGAGAATGATGGTTTGATTTTGGAGGGTCCTTCTCCTAAAGGAGCTGCTTACCATAGCTAAAGAGTCTCTTCTTCTCTTACCAAAGAGGAAAGTGGCCACTGAACAATTACAGTGCAGTAAGAAGATTGGTTAGGTAATCTCAGTGTTGTTAGGTGTATGAGGATAGAGGAGAATATGAAAAGAATAGGTCAGACTATTCGGTGTGTGTGTACAAACACACACACACACACACACACACACACACACACACACATATATATATATATATATATATATATATATATATATATATTGTGTGTATGTTTGTGTGTTTTGTATGGGGAGGAAAAATATATTTTGTTGATACAAGTGCAACCATTTTTTTTTCGCTAATGAACCATAGTTAATGTTTATCATATCCTAAACATACTGCACTAGAGTCCAGTATTATTCTCTCTCGTATCATCTCTCGCATCCAGCCTTCAGTTGTCTCTCTTGCTGCTCTTCCTTATGCTGTTACTGTATTTTTTTATCAATTTGATTAACTGTACCACTTTCTACTACTAAATCATTTACTGTTAAGCCTCTGGGCTACTCTTTCCCAGTCAGTTTTATGGTTTGTTCCTTCCGTCACCAGCCTTCCCAGTCTTCTGTTCCACCTCTCCCTTATTTTGACAAGTTTTCAACACTTTCTCTCTCACCTACTAACTCTTGGCTTCTTATTTTTGTAATCTTTCTCGATTAATGCCCGCAAATTCGTCCTCTTCTCATTCCCTCTACTATCTTTTCTGTTTTATTGTAAGAAAAACATGGGAACAAGAACTATATGTTGCGTTATGAATAAGTGATAGCTTGGCAACCTCCAACAGGGCATAGACATGGATTTTACTGCCATTCTTGTTGAAATGTTTATTTAGCTATATAAAACGCTTAATCCGTATGTCATCAGAGACCGATCTCTCTTCTTGAATAATAATGTTAACAGCCAACCGACACAGTGACATCCCATGTATTATATACCGTTACATATTTCCTTCTCAATTCCTGCGACTCTCTTGCACTCGTTTGTATACATTGGCTTTTCTACAAGTTATAAAATTTGTGTTGAAATCTGACATCATTTCATTCTTTTGGAGTAATTTCCGTGAAATAACAGATTCTTTGTGTTTTATCTTCATAACAACATTTAAGTTTTCAATTTAATCGATTTCTCCAAACCACGTCATCCAACTACCAAAAGTATCTTTATCATACATGAAAAAAGCTTAAGAAATAAAGCAGACCAAAGGCATGTGCGTTGAGAGTTTTTGTTGTTGCTACAGTTTGTCCTCAAGACCTAAGATATCGTCTGATTGTTTCCAAATTGTGTTTTTGTTGTTCTCGAGACATATCTGACGTAACGAATTGGAGGTAGGGCTTCCAAAAGTTAAGAAAGTTTCCCACTCTCTCTTGCACAATAAAAAAGTTGAAATAGGCCTAATTTTCCCATCTATTGGCTATAAATACTGTTCGTAGTGTCGTCGTTTGAACATGGCAAGACTATTGGTTTGAAAATAGTGAAATATAATCTAGTTTTAATTGTCTATTCGGCAAATGAAGATTTATTTGTAAAATCAATTACCGGTAAGTTATTTCTAAAGGGGACAGTTCTAGGTTAATGGTTAGAAACTGATGGTAAAAGACAATTCTGGCAGTGATGATGATAGTTGTAACGAGAATAACATCGCTCAGAGGAAAGCAGAAATTTTGGTAGAATATAGTGAATTGGCATTCCGCAGATGAGCTTCGTTATGGCGGGTCGGTGAGAAAATGACAATTAAGAAAGGGTAATAGATATCTCCAATTAGTTCTGGTGTCATCAAAAATTCTTCAAGAGATTGCCTTGGCTGCAGAAATCACTGTCTGCAGTTGCTAGTTTTCTTCCTAGTTGGCCTTTCGTGATGTCGTACAGTTCATTTAGTTATTGAAAGCCTATAACAATTTAAAGGTCCAAGTTAATTATTGCTGGCGATTACGTGAAGACATTCGTTTGTTTCCAAATCTCGATATATGCAATGTAGTTGAATATGAAAATTCATTTTTTATTAATTTTCCTCCTATTTTCGTTAGGATTAAGCATATTTTATGAATATTGTGTTAATCTTCGTATGGAGTATTATTCACGATATTTATTTCTTTCTTCGCTTGATCAGCATAATTTTTAAAGTATTAGTGAAAGAAAGGAGACAAATAGGCAATGTTTTAGGTATCTTTGTTGATTGAACATGATTTAACTCTTAGCTATTTGTTTTTCCTTCGTATTGAAATTAATATTCAAGTTGAACAATACTGACGTATTTTAGAAATATTTCTTCTAGGAATTCTTTTCTGTTTTCGTGTATTTTAAGGGATCCATCCAAAAATCGAAGACAGCATCTTTCCGGAAAAACTGTACTCCAGGTAGTTTTCAGGATAATAGGAGAACTGCATTCACGTATCTCAGTTTATTATTGCCGTCGACGCGTTTCTCGAATAGCTTTTTTACGCGACTCATCATCAGGACTACATTTGTTGTATCTTCAAAATTTTCACCACCATAGCCTTTATATTAAAGTGTAATTCCGGAAGCATGTAGTGCTAATGGGGTCACGTAAAAAGAAATTGATTCAAAATGCAGTTTCCCTATTAAACTGAAAATTATCTGAAGTACAATTTGTCCGGAGAGATGCTGTCTTCGAATTTTGGAGGCCACTAAGATATAGTCTATTCATTCTAAACTTAAAGTAACATATCCAAGATCCGTGTGTGTGTATATATATATATATATATATATATATATATATATATATATATATATATATATATATATATATATATATATATGGCTTCTATCATCCCGCAACACTTAATCTTCAGAGGTGAAAACGGAAATATCTTCAATATTGTCTCTTTATATTTATTCTGCCGTGGGGAGTTTCAACTATTGACTCGTGGCTTTCAGCCGGGTTACATTGAACGATAAAATTACACTTCAATATAAAAGGTGGAAAAAATAGAAAGTTCATTATAAAATATGAATATTTGTAAAGAAATTTACATATTTAAAGTTTTTTTCTGATAAATGACTGAAGACGAAAACTATTTTTCTCGGGTGCCGCAACATTACAGGTTTCGCTCTACCTGTTACAGAGTCAATGGCGGAAACTGAAGTCGGCGAAATAAATGTAAATGAATATCATAAAAGAGATTTTTGTTTTCACGCTCTGAAGATTAAGTGTTGTCGAGAGATGAGAGAAGTCACACATTTATTCGTATTTCAGTATATATTAACAGTTATATATGTCAAAGACCGAGTTTATGAATAAACAAATATATATATATATATATATATATATATATATATATATATATATATATATATATATATATATGTGTGTGTGTGTGTGTGTGTGTGTGTGTGTGAGTGTGTGTATGTATGTATGTATATGTATATATAATTATTATTATTATTATTATTATTATTATTATTACTTGCTAAACTACAACCATAGCTGGAAAAGCAGGATGCTGTAAGCCCAGGGGCTCCAACAGGGAAAATAGCCCAGTGAGGAAAGGAAACAAGGAAAAATAAATTATTTTAAGAAGAGTAACAACATTAAAATAAACTATACAAACTTCCACAAAACGAGAGGAAGGGAAATAAGATAGAATAGTGTGTCCGAGTGTATCCTCAAGCAAGAGAACTATAAACCAAGGGAGTGGAAGACCATGGTACAGAAGCTAGGAGACTACCCAAGACTAGAGAACAATGGTTTGATTTTGTAGTGTCCCTCTCCCAGAAGAGCTGCTTACCATAGCTAAAGAGTCTCTTCTACCCTTACCAAGAAAGTAGCCACTTTACAATTACAGTGCAGTAGTTAACCCCTTGGGTGAATAAGATTTGTTTGATAATCTCAGTGTTATCAGGTGTATGAAGACAGAGGAGAATATGTAAAGAATAGGCTAGACGATTCGGTGTGTGTGAGCGAAGGGGAAAATGGATGGTAACCAGAGAGAAGGATCCAATGTAGTACTGTCTGGCCAGTCAAAAGATCCCGTAACTCTTTAGCTGTAGTATCTTAACGGGTGGCTGATGCTCTGGCCAACCTACTAATATATATATATATATATATATATATATATATATATATATATATATATATATATATATATATATATATATATATATATATATACATATATACATATATATATATATATATATATATATATATATATATATATATATATATATAATTGCTTGTGTATTACATTAGCCACCTAAAATTAAATAAAATGGCAATTGTCTGTTGATTACTTTTTAACCATGCATAAAAATTATTTATTTTGTATGTCGGAAAATAATATTACTGGAATTGTTTTGTGTACTTTTATTTAACATTTTACTGCATTTACCATTGAACCTTGCTAATCTCTTGAGAATATATAATGCACTTTAACACCTCGTTTTAATTTCCTCCTTTGTGGCAATGTAACACACACACACACACACACACACACACACACACACACATATATATATATATATATATATATATATATATACTGTATATATATGTATGTGTGTATATATATACACGCACATATACATACACTGATATTTTTATGAGTATATAATATACTCATGCGTATATTCACGTGTATTATTATTATTATTGTTATTATTATTACTATTATTATCATTGCTTTTTAAGCTCCAACAAAGAAGGAAGCCCAGTGAGGAAAGGAAATAAGGAAATAGATAAGCTACAAGAGACGTAATGAACAATTGAAATAAAATATTTCAAGAACAGTAACAACATTAGAATAATTATTTCTTCTTCAAAGTAACGAGAGGAAGAAAAATATATAGAATATTGTTTGCGAGTGTACCCTCAAGCAAGAGTGTATACATACATACACACACACACACACACACACACACATATATATATATATATATATATATATATGTATATATATATATGTATATATATATATATATATATATGTGTGTGTGTGTATATACAGTATATATATATATATATTTATATATATATATACATATATATATATATATATATATATATATATATATATGTATATATATATGTGTGTGTGTGTGTGTGTGAGTGTGTAAGTCTTTGTCTGTGTAAGATAGGTAGGTATAAAAACGATGTTCATTTCCTGCAATCTTTTCAGTCCTGTCCTCAATAAAAAGTGAGAAAGAATAAAAAACTATGCTATATAAATATATAACTGTTTCGTGATGTTTAAAGAAAATTCCCATTAACCTCTCTCTCTCTCTCTCTCTCTCCTCTCTCTCTCTCTCTCTCTCCTCTCTCTCTCTCTCCTCTCTCTCTCTCTCTCTCTCTCTGCAGTGTGTATTTGTGTGAAACTGGCATAGTTGAAGGTTTATCAAACATTCCAGTGGCGTCCAAATCAAGGGGAGAATTTGCGTTTTGCGTAAGCTCCTTTCTTTTCCGGATGAGCTGTTTCAATTTTCAGGCTTATGATGATAGATTCAATAGAGGAAGAGTCGGGAAGAATTTATTTCATGTTTCAAATTTGTCTTTTGTTCCACAATATTTCCAACAACTAGACCTAATAGTAATTGGAGTACATTTCCGGGAAATTAACCATTTGCCATCATTTGATTATGTAGGTAAAACAAATGTTTTGCGAGTGTATATATATATATATATATATATATATATATATATATATATATATATATATATATATATATATAAGGTTGTGTTTTTGTGAGGTGTATGAGTTTGTATATGCATAATGCAGGATTCTGATTTAGAACGTAAGGCAGGTGAAGAGGGTATATGGGTCAATGTTTGTTACAGTATATAATTGTTATGTTCGAAGTTTTAAAAGAGAGGGAATGAGTTTTATGTGGCATATGTGGATTTGGAAAGATTTTCTGGAGTGTAATAAGAATTTATGGTATAAATGATTGGGTGTTGGTAGCAATTAGTAGTTTTTATGGTGGAAGTTAATCATATATTAGAGTGTGTAGTCAGGAGAGTGACTGGTGTAGTATTGAAATGTGCCTGCTGCAAGGACGAGTTTTGTTTATTGGGCTGTTCAATATCTTTACGGAAGGAGTGACAGTAGGTGTCAGAGAAATGACCCTGGATTTAATATGAAGTCGTAGAATACGAAAAGAAGTTATGAATAGAGTAAGTTTGACCAAAATTAGGGCAATGAGTGTAAATGGAAATGAAGAAGATGAAGTAATGAATGTTAGTGTTGATTGGTGTTGAAATGAAAAGAATTGAAGTGGTCAATTCTTATAAGAATATTGGAGGAAATATAATGGGTAAAGCGAGGTGAGAGTAAAACGTAACCCACATAACATGAGAAGCAAGAAAGGAAGCAGCCTATGTATAGATGATTGGTTAAAAACTTGAGCTGTTCTCGGAAGCCAAGGTGGGAATGTATAAGGGATTATAAGTCAAATCTTTTTTATTAAAGTGAATTACGGATGTTGAAAGAGAATGAAAGACAAAAGGTCGAAGGTTCTGAGATAGCTGTTTGCATAGTATATGTGAAGAAAGAAGAAGTGATAGGGTAAAAAATGTGGCTAAATGTCAGAAGTTCTGAACAGTTTAGCATGGATGAAAGGAGGGGCGCAAGTGTCAGGTCTGGCACTATTTATTTATATATATATATATATATATATATATATATATATATATATATATATATATATATATATATATATATATATATATATATATGTCTGTGTGTGTTTGTATGTGTGTGTATTGCATATATATACAAATTGCCTGACCAGCGTTTTGTAGTTAGGAAAGGAGGACGGGTGGATAGGGTTAAATCTGTGTGCGTGTGCGTGCATGTACAAGTGTGCATATCTACATAAATATTTAGAAGTCACTTATGAGAGCTCGGGTATACTAAGTCAAAAGTGCGAGGAGGTAGGAGGGAAGGGCATAAAAAGGATTAGATAAAAGTTGAAAAAGTCATTTCTTAATGCAAGATTTAATTTCTTGGAAACACATAAGTTCATTCAAGATAGGGTTGAATGGCGTAGTGTGTGTAAAGGGAATTGAGGCACTGCTGAACAGTACTGTAACATTTCTAGTTTTATTTCCATGTTAAAATCAGTTACCTCTTGCACCACGCTACTAATATATATTCAGATCCAAGAATCAACAATTGTCCTGTTTGAGATACACTGGGATGTAAAAATATCTTGTAGAAAAACAGAAAGTTTTTATTTCTATTGGCAGAAATTATTCATTAAATCTTTGAAAGTGTACCAACCGTGTGTCACACGATCGTACATAAATTATTTTGTATATATTATGCTTGTATCTGCGCTCTTCCCTCGCACTAAAAAGAACCTGAATAATCATGTCTCCGGTTTTCCTCTGTAACATTGT
>NC_090728.1:105208404-105215904 GCF_036898095.1 Palaemon carinicauda
GTCATAGACAGGAATGCAGAATGTTGTTAAAACTCTTAAAGACTTTCTCCAGCCGACGTATTGAAGTTTTCTTCTCATTCCAGATCAAAACATGGAAAAATATACATATTCAGAGGATATCTGATAATTGGGAATCTACCCTGGGCCTTAGATAAATGACGAACTCGGGTGAAATTGGGACGCGAGTTCACTCGGGAACAGAATATGAACTGCCAATTTTTATTTTGAACTGAATAATGTTGATTAATATGCGATCTGGTCTCGTATTTTTAATTACTATATATCTGGAAATATTTTATGTTTTTATACTATATTATCGTTTTATTAATTTTCATTAACATTAACTGAAAAGTAAATTATGTTTATTGATTTGAATATATACCTCTTATAATCTTTTGAGCTTTCTTTAACCTATTCAAAAAATTTTGTTTCTTGGAGAATATTTTCCTCATTTTTCTTTTTTTCCGGAGTTCTAAAACCTCAATTCTCCTGCTATTTTAATCGTCACTAATTTTATCTGATACGAGTATTCACTCCTCTTGACCAGCAAGCGTTATTGATTTACCAGTGAGCTCTCATTTCAGAATTTCACCTCCTCTCTGATTTAAGTGATTTCTCAAAATATTTCTTAACGCGTTTTGATGAACTATTTTCAGAAGGTCCATTAGAAGACCAATTCGTATCTCGTGAGCCTTTACCAGTAAAGGTTACAAAGATTTTTTATTATAGATATGCACTATTGGTAGTTTTGTATAAAAAAACAATTAGTCACTGCCATGTTAGTTTTCTAAGTGATTATTGAAATAAAGGGACTCAAGCAGTCGTTTTCGTCTTTTAATCATATTAGAATTTCTTATATATTATGACAGCACAAAATTCTGTGAATGCTGGTATTTTATTCGGTAAAAATTATTCAGTGAACAAAAAAAAGTCAATCATTTATTTTGAAGACTGAATTGGAAATATATGACTTTCTAGGCTGAACATTTATTTACTCATGGTCTTTGGCTTATAAGTTAACTAATTTATGTTGTTTCAAATACGATGTGAAACTCATTACTTATAGAATCTGAGGAAACTGGTATTTTGGGAAACTTTTTGTTTTAAATGGTTACTTTTTAAGTTTTCAGTTGAATTGTGAAAAAAAAAACGGTCGTGCATATGATAATAGTTAATGTATATACGAAATAATAATTAAAATCACCTTATTCTGTTTTAAGAAATGAAAGAATTAAGAGTCAGGAAACTAGAAACATTTCTTCCGAAGTTATGGAAAATATACTCAACTATTCAACCCATACCAAAATTTAGGTCCTCTTTTAAATTGTGTTCCTCTTGTTTAGCTTTGTCATATTTAAAGCCTAAAAGTTCAAGCACGCGGGCGCACGCATCCATGCACACACACACACACACACACACATATATATATATATATATATATTTATATATATATATATATATATATATATATATGTAAAATAACCTTTAAATTCTCTGGTTTAACGGTGCAGCTATATTAACCATGTCTCCTACGAATTTCCATGTCCTATTTGTCACGATCTTTTCCAGCCCCCATTTAACCCTGGCTTCTACCACAACAGCCACAGCTTTGATTAGCTTTTTAACTGACCTTGTTCCTCCTCCCATTGTAGGTTAGGAGTCAATGTAAGTTTATGTATATAGATTGTCTATTTGGAAAATAAACCAATCAATAATCACGACGTAATAATCCTTTCCAATGCTGAACAGCAATTAATATTTTCTTTATATTACATCCACAGCATCAACTATTCCATATAACTACACAAAGGTATGGGTATGTGTGTGTGTTACAATCATTCCAATACGTATCTCGATTTGGGAAAAAAAAAACAGTGAAATTATATTGTGTTTCCTACAATCTTGTAATTATTGTAGTAATTAGTTATTGTTTTGGTAATAGTTGTCTATTTTGCCACTTTGTCATTTGCTAAATGATGTTATCACCGGATCCAGCACCATCTTCATTACCTCCATTAGTCAGTGTCCCCTTTATGGTCTCGCGTGTGAAGGAAATGTATTCCAGCTGGGATGACAAGACTTGCAGGCGTGCGTGTGTTCTGATGGGTGGCACTGTTTTAATTTCAGTCACGGCGCCTGACATATAGCCCATCGCCACACAATTGAGGTTGGTGGCTGTAATGAATATGGTGAGACATTAATCAAGTTTCCTGATTAAATCACACCTACTGGTCCCTAGTACGCCACTAATTACAAAGTAAGGAATATCTATTGGCCGCATAAATCTATGCTTGGGAATAGCAATTATACAACGAGGCATCACGTATGAGATAGTGATTCAAAACGAAATTGTTTTCGGGCTTTGGGACTTTCCAATATTGAGGTTGTTGGAGCACGCCCACAGGTATTAGGCTTTTTCATTTGTCATAATCATATATTTTCATAACTGTAATTGTGACGAGCACGTGTGGTCCATTTTATTAATAATTTCATGATTAAATTCTGAAACTGTTACTCTTATTTGATTGATGAACTTTGGAATTTTGTTCGCTGCAGGCGTTTAATTGTTGCACGATAAGGACCTAATATGATATAGTTTTTATTATCACCGGAATTTCCAGCATTGTCTTTTTTTTTCAAATTACTGTATATCATAATTTGTTTCTTTTCCTAAATATGATTTAACAAGAAGAGAGTCATTCTCGCGATGCAAGTTTTATCTCTTATTTCATGGTATTGTTTTATTGTATCTTTATGTAAATTCAGTAACGTATTTCTTCCAGGCAGTTAGATAAAACAACCAAACGTTTATTGAATGATTTATCTTGATAACTGTCAGGAGTGCGAGAATTTCATTCAACATCTGTTTGTCTTTATTACTGTAAAAGTTGAGAGAGAGAGAGAGAGAGAGAGAGAGAGAGAGAGAGAGAGAGAGAGTTGAAAAACATTAGATTTTATCATTGTTTCCCCTTCTAAATCTATAAATAAAGATAAGACCCAGGAAGCAAAATTAAATGAAAAGACTGAAAAGCCAAGTAGGAGTAATGACATTTACTAGCATCCAATGTAATCTATGCTAACTTGATTAATTCCAGTTGGAGTATATATATATATATATATGTGTGTGTGTGTGTGTGTGTGTGTGTACGTGCGTGTATGTATGTATGTATATTAAAAATAGAAGTGGAGGAAAAGAAAGTCAAGTGCTGGCTTAATACTATGCTCTGAGCATACATGCCGAATATTCGCTAACACTAAATCAGACTTTGGCCGCAACCATAAAAGATGTGCCATTAACAAGTGTCATAAGACACCTGTATATTTCAGGAATCAGCTTAATGTTATTGTTATGCTGCTCATATATTGTACAGAGGGCAAGACAGTAAATCTGATGCCAGTTATATCTTTAAGTTGTAATCAAGCCATGCTCAACAAAAAGTAGTGGTTGCAGAAGACATAATTTTATATGAAATTTTGTTGTATTTGGTCCAATCCCTATAGACATGATTTTTTTAGTTTTTTACTATTTCATATATATATATATATATATATATTTATTTATATATAGGTGTGTGTGTGTAGAAATCACGAAAGCTGATACGTAATGAACATAGAATATGCGTTATAGTCATGTGTCAGCTTTTGTGATATCCACATACACACATACACGCACATACACATGTTTTATATATATATATATATATATATACATATACTGTATATATATATACATATATATATATATAGATATATATATGTATATATATATATATATACATATATATATATATATATATATATGTATACATCGTGTTCTCTCTCTCTCTCTCTCTCTCTCTCTCTCTGGTGTCGGTTCATAAAAAGACATTAATGTTATTGCCCTAGCCCCCATGGGTATAGGCAAAACCCAGGCTATTCTGCATAAATCAGGGCAGAAGTGTGAAATTGTGTATTTTATGGCCTTTTGTTGTCGTTTGGTTTGAAGGGAAGAGTCAGGATTAAAGATGGGTTGAGGGGCGGGTTTACTGATAGGGTTCCGGATAAGATATATATGATGAGGGTTCAAAATAATGGACTGATGGTTGAGATAAAAAAATTCGAAAGGGGTTATATACAAGGCAGATGTTTCTGATATCACACAATATGTGTACATAAAAGGGAGATTTTATTTATTCAATATTGATGAGGTTCTTCAAAATCCCTTTGGAAATTGGAGGCGCGCACGCGTATATGTCAAGCACAGATGTTCTCATTAACTTTATTGCCATATATCTAAAGAGAATTGATATTCTTTTATCGTGATTAATTAAAAGACGTTGCTTTAGTATTTTGATATGCTGATATTTTCACAACGTCTAGTCATTTTGAGATTATTAGATTAATTTGAAAACTACTGGAAATTACTGGCGATTCGATTTTCTAGTAGAAGAAACATCCCACTGTTCAAAACGAGCAATTACTCATGTCCTTTATGGTTATGAATTTTTCATTTCTGTCACGTGAAATGAAGTCCAGATATTAATAGGTAATAACAGGCCCATGAATGTTGGCATTCAAATATCCTCTCGCTGAATATCATTATATGTCGAACGGAAATTACCGCTAATTAGCTCTTCATTTGTCCTGTGTAAGTTGGACTTGATCTGTGCTTCAGGCTTGAGGGTGGTGGCAGGGGAGGGAATTTGGTATAGGCTCAAGTATTTTGATGTCGGAGAGCAGGATTTTAATATTATCCTGAATTATGGAATCACACAAAGAGGATAGGATTGCCTGAACAATAGCGTAATCTGATGGCCAAATCCCATGTTATCATGGATGATTATACAATTAACTGGAAATCTGTTTTTTATTACCCCGGTTAAAGTAGCAGACCAGGGAATTTCAAATTAATATTCATATCATAATTTGCAATTATATGATCGTCGATATTCATTCATTGGAGCATAATGATGGTGAATAAGCTCTCATTTCAGTAATTAAGCCTGTCGAAACTGATCCTAGCTATAATCACTCCTTAATTTATTTATTTTTTAAATTTCGAAAGGCTGAACGGTTTTTTTTTTTTTTTTAATTGTTGCCTATTTTTTTTTCGCTTTGGATACCCTCTATACAAAAAGAGATCTCCTATTTGTTATTTTTGTTTGATGCAATAATAAAAGTAAGTGTGTCTTTTATTTGCTCGACCAAAGAACAATATGTAGTACATGCCTCCTAACTGGAACATTCCTATAATGTTCTCTTCTTTCCTCCTTCCCTCCTACTTCTGTTGTCATTACTTATACTACCACCCCTCCTCATCATGACCCTGCCCTTCCTATGCCTCTCATGTTACAGCTGCTTTCATTCTTGTACCTCAGCCTGCATATTATTGTAGGAACAATGCGAACCGGGAAACATGGCACCGGGGAGGCCATTGAGATGGTGTAAGAGGCTGGTGCGATTTCACCAAACTCCGAGAAATGCGGCAATCGTTACTTCCTCTTGTAATGGCGATCATTATAATCATGGAATCAGATTATCACCTTCACAGAACATTTCTCTGGAGGGCTTTTTTTCGTGCAGATCCTGGTGTAAACCAAAGGAAGCCCCCTTTTACATTCAAACGAATATGGTTGATATCATGTCGTAAATTATTGATTGGGCTTCATTTGTAGCAAGGCTGTTGCTCTGTGTGGGTTGATGAGGTAAAGAGCTTTTTATTTAAGCTTGTAGGTGGGGGAGGGGGAAGAAGGTCAAGGAGGTTTGGAGGAGACTATTCGAGTAAGAGCTGTTTGAAGGGCTGAATCTCTCTCTCTCTCTCTCTCTCTCTCTCTCTCTCTCTCTCTCTCTTTACTTCCACACTGGTAAACCTTTGGTCAGTGTCACGTTTGGAAGTTTGTGCAAAGGAAGACGGAAGATTCGTGCAGCTATCTTTATGGATATAGGAAGGGGTGGGGACCTATTTTTGGAGCTCTGGCATAATTAGATTGCACGCTTCTTGTTCCGTGTTATGGGGTAAAAAAAAAATTAAAACATTCATCACGTAATGGTTAATTAGAACTAGTTGCCTTGTCGAGACGAAGAGATTGTGTTCAAGTTATATCCTAACATCTAAATTATCACTGACATTTCTTTCTATAGTTTGTTTATACTTGATCGGATGCATAGTTCATAAGAATGTGCAGACCATGATCGGGAGCCAATTTATGAAGGTATGATACTTTTTTAGTTAATTGTTTTATCATTGAGTATATTAAAATCTTTTCCTGTCCACGTATACAAAAGGTTGAGAGAGAGAGAGAGAGAGAGAGAGAGAGAGAGAGAGAGAGAGAGAATGTAATCTGATCAACTTTTTTCTCCACAGAATACGGGGCTGTAACTTTTGTTTTCTTTAATGGAATCAGCATGAGGGGTTCTCTTAGGGCGGCAAGTCACTGGGTGTCCCATGAGTCCTATTTACCATATGGGGTAAAGGGGCGGCATGTTTCACTGTATAATAAAGGAAATACCCTGAGTACGCCCTTGTTCCCATAGATCCTTCCATAGAGGGCACAGGGAGACATGATATTGTTGATGGCGGGCCTATGGGGAATGGATGACTGACTGATCGATGGTTATCGAGAAATGGCTTTTATTTACGTTTTGGGGGAGGGATAGATCATGTTTTTTGGGTAGTATGTCCTGAATAAGATGAGGCCAACAGCTGCCAGTGAACGAAAATGTTCCAGCAGGTTCCATTAATATATAAATGGTTAGGTTTTGCTGGTTGTCTGAAATGAAAATGACAAACCGAGAGTGTCTGTTTCCAATGAAATACTCCCCTCGACATTTCTTTAAATCTGTATGACATGCAAAATATAAGAACAATTTAGAAAGAAAGAAATACATAAATAAAACATTTCAAAGATAGTGGTTATGTAGTACGACAAAATATTTTTATATTTTACCCTTTGCAAATAAAACTCACTACAATAAGGCATATTTCATAGAATATGTGTGTGCGTATTTGTGTTTGTGTGTATATGTTACTGTCACTGATAAACAATCTGACGCAGATCAACGTGATGTGAAAAAGAACCGGATTAAATAGTTTGAGGATGAGGGTATGGGGTGAACCGACCTTTTGGGGCCCGATATTAAACTTTATATTGTAAGTTTTCTCCCTAATGGAGAACGCATCCAATTTGATCCAGAATTTAATATCGTTTTAGATGTAATTAATATTTTCCAATCGACGAATGTGTTTTTGATTTCACTAATTTATTTTCTTTTTTGTGTATAATGGGTGAATTGCTCTTTTTTTAGGGATGCAATGTCCATAAAATCCTTTGGCAATAACTTTTCATTATGAAAGGTGATTAGACACATTTTTTATTATATAAAATGTGAAAAGGCCTGTATAGATTGAACGTTCCTTTTATTAGAAATGCAATATTCAGTGTTCTTTACAGTGTGTGTAATTGCTGTAACTAATTCAAAATTTCAGTCATGAAATAGTATTTATAAGTGAACTGGAATATG
>NC_090728.1:105220904-105240904 GCF_036898095.1 Palaemon carinicauda
CACATGTATTGTAGCCTACACTGAGTATTTTTCTTCACCATCTTTATTTACACTCATATGATGTCAAACACAATTTTGACATTTTTTTTTCCTTTTTAGATTTAGTTTTTCATTAAGAACCAAATGTACCTGTTTTAAAGGAGGATTTTCCCTTTACTTCCATTCGTCCCATCTGACCGAGTAGTCCAAGAAAGGGGAACACCATTGGCGTGTCATGTTTACGATCTGTGTTTACGATTGCATTTCCCCAGTGACCTGGAGAAATGAGAAATGTAAATAAAAAAACGTGGGTTGGATGGGTTGTTAATGAAGCGAGGATGATGGCAGATTTTAAAGAACGTCTCCCTGGGGAAGATTTTGATGAAAAACGACACGTGATTCGTAATGGTGGCGAGGGAGCCAGTGTGGCTGAGAGAGAGAGAGAGAGAGGAGAGAGAGAGAGAGAGAGATAGAAAATATGTTTTGAATGGCAAACTTTCTTTTGCCATTTCCAAAAATAGTTTTTAGTCTAACTTTAAGCGAAGCTGTACTGTGTTAGACTGTACATGAATTTTTTTTCGAAAGTTGGTGTGGTGTAACATGGGAGTTATAAGGCATTCAACAGGCTATAGCAGCTTTTGTATAGAAAAGTTCTTCCCTCTTACTGTTGTGAATTTAGTTTTATTAAATCAATCAATAGATATTTTTTACTTATTGTCATACAGCATTAGTATCGATGCGCGCCGAAATATTTATGAACAGAGGATTACGAAAGACCCCAAAAATTCCCCCTTTTTTCTTATTGAAGAAAAGGAGAAAACCCCACGATGTAAATAATTAGGACCAGGGGATGCAGATGAGAGGATGTTGGGGGAATAAGGGAAGCGCTTGAGAGGGTCATGAAGGAAGGACTTTAAAGTCAAAGGCAAAAGGGAGAGAGCTAGGAATGGCTTTAAACCCAGAAATAGTAAATTCCATTGTACTGTATGTCAGAGAGAGAGAGAGAGAGGAGAGAGAGAGAGAGAGAGAGAGAGAGAGAGAGCATAAAAGTTTCTGAAATAAGGTAATAGTGATGAAAGCACATTAAGGCAGAATTCATCGTGGAAAGGGAGAGGGGAAAATAATGGTGATAATTGTGAAGACATGAAAGGAGTTATGAGTAAGTGAAAATTAGCGACAATTTTCATGTCAGGAAGTGGCTGGTGCATTTTCTTTTTTCCTAGTTTATGATGTATGAATGAACGGACAGGAAACTGCGAGTGAGAAAGAGGTAAAAGGTAATTGGCAAGGTAAAATAATGCCAAGAAATCGATGATGGATGCCGGTCATTGTGCATTGAGGCATGAAGAGCTTCTGATGATTACGCTGAAGGCGATGGTCGATAAAGCCAGTAGAAGGAATATGATAAAGGGGACATTAAAAGCAAGGGTGGACACGGAGGAGAGAGAGAGAGAGAGAGAGAGAGAGACAGAGAGAGAGAGAGAGAGAGAGAGAGAGAGAGAGCCTTGATACTGGCTATTCTGGAATTATTAGCGAGAAGGGTTTAACCAGGAAAGCAGGAGGGCAGAGAGTTAATGGAATTGAGATGGGGGAGGATGGAAAAGGAAAAAAAAGGTGAAAAGAAGATAACCAGTCTCTCCCAAGGGAGCAAGTTCATTTGAAGAGGACAAAGGTTACCGATTTTTATTTAGTGGTCGGTTGCTTCTGTAAGGCATTCGGACTACTTGGAAATAATCCCCTCCCTTACTAAAAAAAATATCTGATTTTTTATTCTCTTTACTATTGAAAGATGAAAATTACCGTCTGGAGTGGCAAGATGTAGTTTTTATTTTCATATTTTTTCTTCATCGTTGTCCAAATGGATCCGATTAATGAGTAATTGAAAATTATAGATTCCAAGGTTTAAGGTTTAAAAGCCACTCGGGATTGGCAGAGGCAAGGGACAGTGACAATGCCCTATCGAGCAAGGCAATGCCCTAGAGACTGACAATATATCACATGATCAGCGCCTAAGACCCCCATCTCCCCCTCTCCTTGGAGGGCCTGGCAAAGCTGCTGATGGCTCAGCAGATAGACCTATAATCTCCCCCAAAACCCCCCATTCTTAGTTCACAACGATGGTGAGGTTGCACCGACCAAAGAAACTAATGAGTTTAAGCAGGGCTCGAGCACCAGTCGGGAATGTTATATACCACATCGGTGCAATTATAAATTTATATGTTATAATGCATACAGTGGATGCCATAGCAATACATACTGCACGTCCCCCCCTTCTCTCTCTCTCTCTCTCTCTCTCTCTCTCTCTCTCTCTCTATATATATATATATATACACAGTATATGCTGTATATATATATATATATATATGTGTGTGTGTATATATATATATATATATATATTTAAAAAAAAGCCCATAAAAGAAATAAAAGAAACACAAAAAATATAAATAAATCACTATATTTAGGCCAATAAACATTGGCCCTCTTCAGGATGTAAAGTAAAAATTTACATTCTGAAGAGGGCCAATGTTTATTGGCCGAAATATAGTGATTTATTTATATTTCCTGTTTCTTTTATGAGCCTTTTTGAACAAAAAACATGTTAAACTGTTCGATTACAGTTGTAAGAAAGACATATATATATATATATATATATGTGTGTGTGTGTGTATATATATGCATATATATACAATATATATATATGTGTATATATATGCATATATATACAATATATATATATATATATGTGTGTGTGTGTGTGTGTGTGTGCCCGCGTGTGTGCTTATATATATATATATATATATACATATATATATATATATATATATTTATATATATACACACATATATATATATATATATATATATTCAGGAAGAACAGATGGAGTAGGAAGAGAAGAGGCTAGGAATGATATCACCAAGAGCACTTACTGAGTGGACAGCAGTAGATAGTAGATTGTTACTTGCAAAGTTTAAATTAAAGTAGTGTAATATGAGTATTATAGTTTGCTATGTACCAACAAATGATTCCCTTGAAGAAAAGAAAGATGAATGCTATGAAGAACTGTAGAGTGTAATAGATGAGATCCCAGAGAGAGATAGCAAAAGTGCGATTGGCAACTTTAATGTTAAAGTTGAAAGAATAGGCAATGGGTAGAGAATTTGATGGGTTTCGTGGATCTTGGCGAAGTCGCAAATGAAAATGGAGCACATTTCATAAGTTTCTGTTCAACCAACAATCTTGTCATTGGAGGTATTCTCTTCCAGCATAAGGACATCCTCAAATATACATGAACTTCACCATGTGGCAATTACAAAAAGGTTATATAGTAGAATGTGGCATAAGGAGGCGAAATCTGATGAATGGGAGCTAAGAGTGTTGGTGAAAATGGCAAAAAAAGAGTTTTGGCTGATTGCAACAATTACAGGGGCATCACAGTTACGCCAGTTGTCAGTAAGTATGGTTATTTTGGAGAGGCTAGAGAGAAAGATTGATGAAAAGCTGTGAGATAAACAAGCTGGATTTAGAAAAGATAGTTGTACTGACCAAATATTCCTTTTAAGAAATGTGGTACACCAGTGTGTAGAATATAGTAATCCACTTTTAATGGCATTTGTGGGCTACGCAAAAGCCTTTGATATTATGCACCGGCCAATTTTGTGGAGAGTCCTGCGTTAATATGGATTTCCATTGAACAGTGGAGTATTCCAAGGGAATATGTTGTCACCTAGCTTATGTTGTTAATCTTCCTCATGTATTTTGTAATGCATATAACAGTTGGGGATGGTGGATAAGGATTGGACTTGATAGGTAACCAGAAAATTGGCTGACCTAGAGTATGCTGCTGATGCTGTTCTTATTAGTAGAACACCACAGGACTTGCAAAGCTTGCTTACCACAATGCATGAAATATCCCATGAGGCTGGACACAAGATAAATAAAAGAAAGATGAGAACAGAATATGCAATGGATGATGTGATATCATTGGAAGGAGAAAGAATGAAGTAGGTTGAATCATTTCAATATTTATTTCTAATTCAGGATATTTAGAATCATAATTTTAATGAAAGATTGAATAAAGCAAATCAGACATTGGTTAGGTTAAGTAAAATTTGGAAATCAATTCACGGAACCTGATTGTGATTTGTATTAACAAATTTAGCCATGTGACTCATGAGTCTGCTTAATTGATAGTTACGAAATACTGATGCGTTAATTTATGGATCAGCTTATCATTTTACTGGTCCTTACTCACATGTTAGTCAGCATTTATTTAGAATAAATGTGATTTGCAGAAGGTAGCTTTTTAATTGCCTACGATTTTATCTTTATTCGCATGTAAAATTAGTGTTGCCTTCATCTTTGCTGTATTATCTATGATATATCTTTGCTCTTGCTTTGATACCGTATATCCTCGTTACAACCATTAAAAGTGTTTAAAAGTTATGTCTTTCCTATAAAACTTCACTTTCAAGGACATTTCCAATTGCTGTTGTTCATGATTCTCGTTATACCTAAAAGCAATAAAAAAAAAAACGAATTTCAAAAAAAAAAAAAAAAAAAAAAAGACGTAAGCCTGAAGAGTCAGTAGATAATGAGATCGGGTGATAATCCTGTCGAAGGAGAGAAAGATAGAACTTTGTCACTGACTAATCACTGCTCGAGACCCATAAATCACGCCTGAGACCTCCGGGAGGGACTTAAGATTGGACTACAGCTGAGGCGCTGAGAGAGAGAGAGAGAGAGAGAGAGAGAGAGAGAGGAGGGGGGGGGGGGGGTTGCAATATCCTATGGGAAGCTCCTCTTCGGGTCATAGGTTGGGGTCCTTAGAGTGAGTGGCTATTTCGAATTATTATTATTATTATTATTATTATTATTATTATTATTGTTGTTATTATTATTACAATCTGAGCTATAACCCTTGTTGGAAAAGCAAGATGCAACAAGCCAATTGCTCCAACAGGGAAAAATAGCCCAGTGAGGAAATGTAACAAGGAAATAAATAAACTAGAAGAGAAGTAATAAAAAATCAAAATTGAATATTTTAAGAAGAGTAACAACAATAAATAAACTATAAAAACTTAAAAAAAAAAGAAAGCGAAATAAGATAGAACTGGCTGCCCGAGTGTACCCTCAAGCAAGAGAATTCTAATAATAATAATAATAATAATGATAATTATTATTATTAACATTATTATTATTATTTGCTAAGCTACAATCCTAGTGGGAAAAGCAGGATGCTATAAGCCCAGGGGCTCTAACAGGGAAAAGTGCCCAGAGAGGAAAGGAAATATGGAAGAACTACTAGATGTTCAAGAACAATACTAACATTAAAATGAATATTTCGCCTATAAACTATAAAAATTTGAAAATAACAAGAGCATAAAACCTTCAAAATAACAAGAAGAAGAGAAACAAGATAGAATAGCTAAAGAGTCTTTCTACCCTTACCAAGAGGAAAGTAACCACTGAAAAATTACAGTGCAGTAGTCAACCTCTTGAGAGAAGAAGAATTGTTTGGTAATTTCAGTGTTGTCGAGTGTATGAGGAAAGAGGAGAATGTGTTAAGAATAGTGCAGACTATTCTGTTTATGTGTAGGTAAAGATGAAATGAGTCGTAACTAGAGAAAGGGATCCAATGTAGTACTCTCTGGCCAGTTAAATGACCAAATAACTCAAGACAATGGAAGGCCATGGTACAGCGGCTATGGCACTACCCAAGACTAGAGAATAATGGTTGGATTTTGTAGTGTTCATCTCCTAGAAGAGCTGCTTACCATAGCTAAAGAGTCTTCTCTACCCTTACCAAGAGGAAAGTAGCCACTGGACAACTACAGTGTACTTGTTAATCTCTTGAGCGAAGACGAAATGTTAGGTAATCTCAGTGTTGTCAGGTGTATGATGAAAGAGGAGAATGTAGAAAAAATAGGCCAGACTATTCCGTGTATGGGTAGGCAAAATCAAAATTAGAAGTGACCAGAGAAACGAATCCAATGTAGTACTTTCTGGCCAGTCAAATTACCCAATAACTCTCTAGCGGTAGTATCTCAACGGGAGGTTGGTGCCCTGGCCATTCTTCTACCTACTTTGTATATATATATATATATATATATATATATATGGTGTAAGAACCAATGAAAGACCACAGATTTAGGATTCAAGAGTCCTTATTTTGATTATCATGCTCCAGATCAATAATTTTGGAAGCAGAATCTATGATATCACATGATCGTTAGTTTATCAAAATTCCTCCTCGAAAACTATGACTTATTCTTTTCCTGTATCGTCATTATCGTGTTGTGTGATATGTAAGCTTCACAAATTAGTGTGCTTTGAACATAAGATGACATTCCTAAGGAACTGACGTCAATCTGACTGCGAAAAAATGGACTCGTAAGCTTCAACGAAGAAGCGGAACGCTTGTAAGATCAACCATGAAGTTCTGTGAAGCCTTCCGAAAAGTCATTTATTTATTTAAAGTTGATCTTAAATTTTCCTCTCTATATTAAAGTATAACTCCGTCACTCAACCAATGAAGTCCTGAAGAAGTTTCAAAGTAATTCGAAACACGTGTCGACACCAAATAATAGATGAAGAAACGTAAATGTATTTTCCCTGTTATCCTAAAAACTATCTGATGGATAGTTTGTCCGCAGTGAAATTATCTTCGATTTTGTAACACAAAGTCCTTGTCTATTTATTATAAACGTGAAGTAACCATGCCCAAGTGACATATATATATATATATATATATATATATATATATATATATATATATATATATATATATACCCTTCTGTTTTACTCACATATATATTAAATTGTATATATATATTATGAGTCAAAACTCGAAGACAGCATATCACCAGACAAACTGAGCTCCAGGTAGTTTGCAGAATATAAGGAAAACTGCTTGTACGTTTCTATTTATTATTTAGTGTCGACACGTGTTTCGAATAACTTTTTTTTACGTGACTCTTCATCACGACTACATTGGTTGAGCGATGGAATTTCACTTTAATATAAAGACCATGTTGGTGGAAACTTTATTATACAAAAATAATTTCATACTCCAAAATTGAATAATAAAAATTGATTAAAAAAAAAGGTAAATCTTAGAATACATTAATGATTTTTCATAGGGCTTCGCATAATTTCCATGACGAAGCTTACCATATTTTTTTTTCCTTTTTTTTTTGCAATATATATCGTATACATGCACCTTATGTTTTACACTCCACATCAAAACTACCATGTGTCAGTAGCTTGGAAGTCATAACCTTTTAAAAGAATAGCAAATACTGTTGGTTTCATTAGGATTGTGACAGGGTCGGAAATGTTATTCCATTCTGTGGTGAGCTTCCGAGGAGCAATTCTGCCTGTTGCGTAACTTTTATTTTTGGAAATTCCAGTAAATGAGATTTAATTTCAAGTTTGTCAACATTATCTTTATCGGTCAATTCAAGTGGAATTAACAATGAAAGTATATATAGTCTAATTAATAGAATTTTCATCATCTAAATTTATATAGGAAAAAACATATTGGGGGAATTCTATTCTCTTTTGCATAAGAATTGCTGGATTTGGAGTTTTCTGGCAGCATAGAATTGCCACTGAGTATTCCAGTCAAATTTCCTCCAAATATTATCTCTAGGGAAAGGTAGTGTTTACACATGACGCTGTCCTTGGAAATTGACTTCATGCATTATCGAGTTGCTTAATATTTCTTTTATTCATTAGAAGTTCCACTTATGGAAATTAAACAGGAAGAAAACGTTTTGGTGGTTGATATTTTTTTTTTATATAGATATAAATTTGCACTAGGTAATGAATGCAGAATTGCGCTTGAATTTTTGCAGCTGAAAACGGTGCTAATGCTGTATTAATTGCTGTTGGTGACATGAGTATCACACGTGGGAAAAAGTATGTTCATGAAATGTTTTTTATGTAAAATTTTGATCATTTGCGATACTGCTGTTCATAGCTAGACTAGATTCCTCTTAATGTACGATTTAGTAGCATTTTACGCGTAACCAGCATATGAAACATGTTCTTAATTCGTGGAATACGTTATTATATTTACGTAATCGTTGTATTTACAGCTATGTGATGTACGTTTAATCACAGTTATCTTCATTAAAGAGTTGATACTTAGTGACCATCTTTTCATGAAAATTATAACTCGATATGTTCATTACGTTATAATGTTAAGTGAATAAAAAGGTATTACGTACAACGTTTAGCCATTCCTGACCTGGTCTAACTGTGCAGTGCTTGCCTGCAAATTGATTTAAAGGTCAATATTTATATTTGATATTGATACACTGATTCCACCCTTTGTAAGACTAATACCTCTGATACCCCTTGTCTCGTCAATTGGGTATAATGTTCCTTTTCTTGATAATTTAGTTACTTTTGCATTACTACTTTCATATTCCTCAATTTCACTGCAATATATTGACGGCCTATTCTATGAATATAGAATAACATGCTGTACACATCCTTATTTAAAAAAAAAATTCTACAGCCAGGAAATAATATTTAAGGAAATACAGTTGTCTCACTAAACAGTAGAAAACATAGAGAGATCAGATGTAAAGGGAAGGGTGCGGAAAAATCATAGACATATGTATGAAATTAGAAAAGAAAGGGAACCGGGAACTAATGGGAAATCTCTCTCTCTCTCTCTCTCTCTCTCTCTCTCTCTCTCTCTCTCTCTCTCTCATTTAAATATCAACCGGGCACAGCTGCATACTCACTTGTGATCATGCATTTGATGTTTGTTCACAGATCCAAGAGATGTGTTTTATTGGTGAAATGAGTTTTCCTTTCATGAATGCGAAATAAGTAAAGATTTGCCCTGTTACCTGTTCAGCACAGAGTTTTTTTTTTTTTTTTTTTTATTTTATAGTGAATGTTCTACATGACTGTATTTGTAGGTTCTGTTTCGGATCTTGTATATTAAAACAGAATAGCATATACTGACAAAGAAATATTCTTTATGTTGTATTATATTATATCCTATTATATTATATTTATATATATACATATATATATAATATATATAAATATATATATATATATATATATGTATATATATATATGTATATATATATATATATATATTTATTTATTTTTTTATTTATTTGTATATGTGTGTTTCTTTGTTTACACTCAGTGCACCTATTCACAATTTCCCATGAAAGCTTTTAATCCTTTTCTGTAAAATTAACCTTTTCCCTTGTGCAGGCTTTTATTTTTCTGAAATGAGCCTGTGGATGAACCTTTGGCACGCTCAGATTTTCCTTTCACACAAGGTTGGTTTATTGGACACCGCCAATCCTTTGAAGAACATTGCTTGAAAGAAAAAAAAAAGGGGGTTTTTGACCGAATTGGGGGGACCCTTAGCGATTCATTTCTTCTGGGTCCATGAATCTTTGAGGTTTATAAAGCGGATAGGAGAACAAAATATTTTCATCGGGAACTGTAATATCCTTTAATAAATGACGAGTTTACGAAATCAAATATATTCAGAATAACCAGTTCGAACATCAGTAAATAGAAAATTAATGATCTTTTTTATTCATTCCACCCTATCTCTCTCTCTCTCTCTCTCTCTCCTCTCTCTCTCTCTCTCCGTCCTTTGTTTTTTGTATAGAAGCACTGTCAGCGATTTGAAATTTAGCAAATCTAGCGGTGATGGGCTATCATTATCAAACTGTTATTAGTTTTGATGGCGTTCAAAAATAATTTCAGAAAGGGTTTAAGTTTTTAAAAAGTAAAACCGATGGATTTAGAGCAGCGGTCTTTAACTGCAGATCACCGCATCCCATTCGATTGACAAGTCGCTGAAACAAGTTTACAAATCTTTAAATACGAAGGAAAAATTATTGGTAATGTCAGTAACCAATTGGGAATATACATAAGTAATGAAGATCTGGAGAAAAACTAAAAGCTAGAAAAATTACTGGTTGGTCTTAAGAGAATTGAACCATTGATAACCTCGTCATCAAACTCATTTATCCCTTTCAAAAAGAAGGGCAAGAACGAAAAGTAGATAAAAGATCATTAAAATGCGTCAAAGCCCTTATTAATGTATTCATGATTGCCATTAACTATGTTACTTGATTTCGTTAAAGAAATAAGCGACATTTCGAGATGATATAATCTATAGCTTTTCTTTTTTCTTTTTTTGTTTACATGAGGTCAGTAAAAGAAAATAACCAAATAATAATAACATGCTATGCTATCACTGCCGCTTCTAGTTACCTAATATTTAAGATAATCAGTAATTTGGTTATATATATATATATATATATATATATAGCTTATTTGAATATAAAAAACACGTCTAGATGCACAAAATTTATCATATGCACACAAATATACAGTATATATATATATATATATATATATGTCCACAACCCGCCACCCCCCATCCCACACACACATACACACACCCACATTGGTGTAGTCTACCCGAGCCGTCAAGATGACAGTACAATATTCAGATATATACACACACGCGCACACTCTCAAATTCAGCCCCTCCCACCCATTTCCTATTGTTAACTACAACCCGCTAGTTCGGCAAATTGTGGTTTCCGAGTGTACCTCTCATGGTACCCCTTATATATATATATATATATATATATATATATATATATTTATCATGGAAGTCATGATTTGAATGCTCCGTACGTAAAATTGTACAATTCTCTACTGGAGATAAACCGGATGTAAAATCTAATATTTATCTATCATAAAAGTAGTCTTATAAGTAAGAATTATCGTACGAAAATAGTGTTGGCAACCTGATATATTATTCCGTTTATTCTCATTTATCTATTCATTTGCGACGATGCCGCTAGCGCCATAACTCCAAACAACCTTAATTGTTTTGATCCTCTGACTTAAGGGTCATTTGTGTTTTATCCCACTCCCCGCTCTCTCCCCCCGTTCTCTCTTCTGTATTTTTTCCCGCAGGGAGGAAAGAAATTAATCCTACTAATAAATCCTTTCCTTTATCGATCAGCTCATTGTTTTCTTCTCTTTTATTATATGAAGCATATTTTTTATTCTGGACGCGAATGAGCTTAATTGTGCCAAGATTTTAATATCTCTCTCTCTCTCTCTCTCTCTCTCTCTCTCTCTCTCTCTCTCTGTTGTGGATGCGCACAATCAGTAATAAGAGTATTGTTGTATCTTAAATATATAGTATGGAGTGTTTTGTTTATGTATGTATATAGGTAGTTTTTTTCTTGTTTTATCAGTTTTACCAAGTTCGAAGTTCTTTGTTTCATACTAAATATATCTTTAATGATGATTATGGATTTTAGTAACGTATTATTAGTCATATATAATCAATTTTGTACAATGTATAAGATTGTTGTTTCGAAAACGTCTGAAAATTGCAAATGTTCTGTATCCGATAGGTTTTCTGTTTTATCTGATGTATCTTTTGGGAAATACTGGTCTTACTGTTAATAACATATTTTAAGCGAAAGATTCAAGTCTTTGAGCATAATAGATCTTACATCATGAGGAAACTTTCTGTCTGAAAAAAATTTTCTCTGCCGTTACTTGAAGATCCTACTTTCATTCAGTCGGAAGAGTTCGGTTACTTCTTAATGTTGTTACTTGAAGACCGTATTTTTATTTTATTAATAAAAATACTATTTTTTTTTTTGGGGGGGGTTTTCTCTGCCGTTGATTCTTTTTGACAGAAAATTTGAGTTCGTGTAGCCTTTACTTATTATTAATAGTAGTATTACTTGCTAAGCTACAACCCTAGTTGGAAAAGAAGGATGTTTTAAGCCCAGGGGCTCTAACAGGGAACATAGTCCAATGAGGAAAGGAAACAAGGAAACAGAATATTTGAAGAACAGTAACAATTTGTATCCTCCTCGCCATTATTTTGGGAATCATCCAAGAGTTGAACGGCACTTCGCTATCATTCTTTTTCGTATATCGTAATTTTCATAGTTTTAATTTTTAATTGAACCAGTTCAGTGTTAATATATTCCTAACAGAGTCATCTTACTCACGCATATAAACTATGTAACTCACTTGAAAGTTAACAATCTCTGGGAAATGAAGTCATATTCTAAATGAAATTTTAGAACAACACTATTCATGAGCAGCCCTCTCAGGAAACACTGATACTTTTCTATACGATTTTTGGATAGGCGAAAAATATTATATGGTTTGTTATGGGCGTGTGTGTGTTTGTCGTCAAAAATAAAAGTTGATGACTCAAAGGAATACTCCCTTTTAAGCTCTCGGGGTTATCCATTCCCTCCTCCCGTCAGGAGTCCCTCCCCCAACCCCTCTTCCCTGAGCTGTATGTCACTCATCGTTGATCTCCTTTGACCCGCTGCTACTTCAAAGTATAACTCCTAAATAACATTTACCTGTCATATACAATTTCAAAGCCAACGCACTTGCACAGTGTAAGTATATCTAATGGCCTAAATATAATGGGATTATTTAAATATTGTTCCATTAAAGGTTCTTAATTGCATTTTGTTTCCCCTCTATTGTCCGCTATCGAATCGCTGTTGCTATTTTGATTTTATCAAATATTTTGACTCCAAAAGAATATGTTCCTTTTTATTTGTTTTGCTTACAAATCTGTTCCCGCTTTCTATAATCTATTTCAGCAGTGTTGATGTTTCTGTGTAATTTTCTGTTGTTGACGGATTATATCATCTATGGAAGTTTTAACTGTTATTGGTACCAGTAACGTCATAGAATTACCGAATGAACATATTTATTGTCGTAGAAATTTTGGTAAATATATGCGCTCTCCCTCTTTCACGTACACACATACAAACATACATATGCCTATATATATATATATATATATATATATATATATATATATATATATATATGTATATATATATGTGTATATATATATATGTGTGTGTGTATATGTATATATATATATATATATATATATATATATATATATATATATATATATATATATATATATGTATATAAATCATGTAAGTGGACGCACGATGAGTATAAAGTGTACTATAGCCATGGAAATTAATATTAAAGGACTGGATTGGAGTTGGTACTTTCGTCCATTAGGGACATCAACATACTCAACAACATTGTTGAGTCTGTCTATGTCCCTAATGGACGGAAGTACAAACTCTAATCAAGTCCTTTCATTTTTCTTTCCGTTGGTATAATATATATATATATATATATATATATATATATATATATATATATATATATATATATATATATACAGTATATATATATATATATATATATATATATATATATGTATATATATATATATATGCATAATGTATACATATATAGAGTTCATAATACGATATGATTAAATTATTAATTTTTGCTGTTCCAAGTCACAGGATAACGACCAGACTTCATGTCATAACTGCACCTGAGCCCTATTTAACAGTAATAAAGTGTAGCCCCGATAGTCCTGTGTTTAGTATCCTAATATTTTGAGGGAAACTTTGTTAAATAGTTTATGATTAAAATGTAGTTGCTCTATTGTCGGGGTTATAAAGGCTTTGGCCATAATAATAATAATAATAATAATAATAATAATAATAATAATAATAATAATAATAATAATAATAATAATAACAAAAATCATGATACAGATATTAATGAAGTGGACAAAGATATTTTACTATACATGAATACTTAATCCTGGCGAACTTTATGGAATTCATTTAAAATAACGGAAAATACATGATGGGAAATTTACAGCCTCGTCAATTGTATTTGATTTTCATGTCTCCATGAGAGATAAGGTAAGATTAATATCAATAAGTAGAATGAAATATGCCTTCTTTTTTAAATTTTCCTAAGCCCTTATTGCCATCCAAGCATATTTTTCGTATAAAGGAGAATTCTTCGGGGAAAAAATATTCAGGATAAAAGTATGGACGATACTTGTGTACTAATTTTAAGCTTTTATTCCTTGATGTTCGTGTCAAACGGAGGACATTATGCTTTTGATGCCACCTTAGTTTGTGCAAAACACTCCTAAGAGGTATTATTTGTGGTATGAATTGTGCGAGATTTTTGTTTTATTTCAATCGAGACTATAACTTTTAATTTCATCAAATCTTCCTTTCATTAGACATTTTTTATCTCTACCAACAACATTTTCCCCTCTGATTATATTATCCTTTTTCGCGTTTGAACTTTACCCCTTATATTATTTATTTTGAAATTAATTTTTTCTTCCTTTTCAGAATCTGCTTTTACCATACTGCTTGTTTTCATAATTGGGTAACCTTTTATCTTGTATTGGATACCCTAAACCCTAAACCTATATCATATTCAATTAGGAAAATATAATCCATTCCTTATATAAATAAAACGTAAATCGGTCTCTTCAGACAATTAGAAACATCATTACAGTATTTAATTAGTTGTGCTGGAGATCAGGCAATAGATGAGCCCCTTACATCGTTTTTTTTTCCCTGTTTCTCTAATATTGAATTTGAGAAGGCTGCTTTGCATAATTCATCACTTGGAATATACTTTTCCCACTCAGTGTTTCCCCTCTCTGCTTTAAAATGATTTAATTTACGCGGGAAGGATTTTCTATTTTCTATTTTTCCTTTTCGTACCTCGGAAAACTCATCATCAGAATCTATTATTAATATTCTGACAAAGTCTTCCCCGTCAGAGGTTCTTCCCCCTCCTCCCGAGGAATATTACCCCTCTGCAGTCAATAAGAGCTTAGCTCGCCTTCTTTGAAAGATGGAAACCTTCCACCAGACTCTTTTATTAAGGGTCCCCCGTCTTGTAAAACCTTCCTGGCTTGCTTGGAAAACTTCTCACTTTCCCCCGGCTCTCTCTCTCTCTCTCTCTCTCTCTCTCTCTCTCTCTCTCTCTCTCTCTCTCTCATATCATACCAGAAATTCAAGATTGTGCCGAGAGGGTGCAACTCCTAACTGTTTTATGTTCCTTTATTCTATCTTGAGTAATATTATTTTCAGGGAACTGTGCTTTTATGTTTGCAGATTTTGTTTAAGACAAAATCTTTATGCTTCTGATCAAATCTTTTTCAATCTTCGAAGTTTATTTTGGTCTCTCTCTCTCTCTCTCTCTCTCTCTCTCTCTCTCTCTCTCTCTCTCTTTATGGTCTTTCTATGCCAGTCCACACCCACAAAACTTCCCTAGATCGTCAATCCATCGTTTTCATCCTTGCCCTGCTTATTTTGTAATCTCTAAGGAACTATTATGCTATTCTCACATCCATTTCTTTTTCTGACATGTTGTTAGATTATCCTCTACTTAATTTGCTCTTATGCTAAAATTGGTTGGACAATATCATTAATTACTTTTCTATTTAGATAAAGTGTCATTTTACATTTCGTAATCTTGTTTCTTTTTCCAAAATCTCTACATCCCATGGTTATCCTTCTTTTAATTTCGGTCTCCTGTTGTGGGGAAACACTTACTGTCTGTCCTAAGATTGTATATTCATTAACAATCTCTAAATTCTAATCCATGACTTTTATTTGTTGTCTCTGCATTTTCATTTAACATTATCTGAGTTTTACTCATATTCATTTTCAGGTCCTACATTACTGCTTTCTTTATTAAAATCTTCTTTCATGGCTATCCTTCTTTTAATTTCGGTCTCCTGTTCTGGGGAAACACTTACTATCGGTCCTAAGATTGTTTATTCATTAACAATCTCTAAATTTTAATCCATTTAACATTATCTTAGTTTTACTTATATCAATTTTCAGTCCTACATTACTACTTTCTCTATTAAAATCTTATGTCATCTTTTGTAATTCCTCCCTTGATTCATTCAATACAACTTTGTAATCTGCAAATCTTAAGACGTTTAGGTATTCCCCATTAATATTGATTCCTACATTTTCCCAATTTAAGTTCATAAAAACTTCTTCTAGGCATACTGTGAATGATTTAGGAGAGGTGGGGTCTCTTTGCATAACTCTTTTCTCAATTGGAATTTTCTATCTATCTTTCTGTCGTTTTAGGATTGCAGTACTTTCCGTATAGATATTTTCACATGTTCGAGCATAAGATTCATCAATTCATTGTCTTTGAAGGGCTTTTATTACTGCTGATGTTTTGACATAATCAAGAGCGATCTCATTGTTTCTTATTTTTTGTATAAAGAAATTACTGTGAACTTTGCTTGTATAAAGTGAGCAAAATACTATATAAATTAAGTCTTTATGAGGAAAGATTTTCTTTTCTTTTTTACTTCATCTTGTCATAAACAACCTAAGATCTCCGGATCTGATCGTTTTTTTGGGGGGAGGTGGGGTAAAAGTTATACTTTCTTCAGAATCTTCATTAACTTCCAGACTCTATTTGCAGTTTAGGTGGAGTTTTATATCCTTTCTCGAATGAGCTGTCATTTTCATACTCCTTTCTATGTCGAGGTAATTTTTCCTTGATGAATTATGGGAATTTTGACTTAAATTAAATACAAATCTTACGGTATGGTCCTCGTAAAGGTTATTATGGTCTCCTCTTTTTTATCTTGTTCCTCTTTTGTAATTTGTTGTGACCTGAGAGAGAGAGAGAGAGAGAGATAGAGAGAGAGAGAGAGAGAGAGAGAGAGAGAGAGAGAGAGAGATATTTGGTATATCAATCCCTCTGGGTGAATATTGAGCACAAGAATGTTTATTAATTTCCATTTCTATGCGTTTATTATCTACAAACAATTAGTTTAACAAGTGAAGTTTGTAAGGCGAGGCAAAACTATTTTTTTTTCTCAACAAACGGAAAGCCGTGAGTTGAAGACTTGAAAACAACCGGTTTAATTGCGAGTATTTCGTTTGAGAAAATCAATAGACATCTTTTATCTCACTTAGCAATTCGAAGCCATTTTGAAGTTGTATGAAAATAGTCAAGCCATATAAGCTGTTGCGGCAAATGTGTTGTTAAAAACTGATAGCAAACATGCATTTGCTATTTCTTGCAATATTGTAAATTTATACGAAGATATTATGTACATGTTGCGAAGCAGGAAGTAGTTAGACGATTGATTATTTAAGGGTTTATGTTTTATATTTCATTCAATTTCAATATTTGCATAAATCTTCCCCTCGTAAATATATTTCGCACGTATCCAAATAAAACCTATCTACAACGCAGTGTTTTATACTGCATGTTATTAAAGCAGCATTGTTAAAATGCACGGTAATGCATATAGCCTAAAGTAATCAAGATAATGCCAACCTAGAATATGACGGTAACGAAATTGTGAATAATGGCCTCGAGACGTTTAATGCAAGTTAAAGAACAATTACAGACTTTTAATAACGGGTATCGAATGAGGGTGATAATTATACGAAATTTACGAGACAGCCTTGATAAGGATTGCCAGTATTATTGCCGTGAAATGTGTGCGAATGTCGGAATAGCCACGCATGCTATCACGTGGACAAACGAAGAGCCTGGTGTCTACTATGAGTAAGGAAATATTCACGATAATTGTAACCTAAATTACTATTATTACTAACCATGTGTAGCACACCAGACGGCAGATTAAGTTTATTTATTTCATTTATAAGTGTATTTTTTCATTTTCTATTACAGTATTCATACTGCTTTTTACTTTATTTTCTTCTAAAGACTAGTTTAACGAGACCAAGAACAAACAAATAATTTAAAAGGTGGCATTCGATTATGCATCTCTGCATCTGGCGAAGGAGTAGAAATTATATAAAACCCTCAGTTTATATTATATAACATCCGTTTGATAATTGAAAGAGATTTGCTTGCCATTCTGACTGCATCCATTATTTTTCGTGTCTGAAAATATAGAATTTTACGCATTGTAATAGTTAGATGCAAAATATTGAGCTAGGTACTTCATATCTTACAAATAAATAAAATCGCAGATTTCATCTACGGTTTTCATTCGCGGTAATATTTGATCTTTAAGTATCTAACTCGTATTCAAAATTTGTCACTTTAAGCTCTCTTTTCTTATGGCGATTTCTTTGCAATATTAAACACTCAAAACTAGATTTCATTATGTAGTGAAGTACAATTTTTTATCATTATTTCGTCAACGATATTGCTAATGCAACGGTATTATTATTATTATTATTATTATTATTATTATTATTATTATTATTATTATTATTATTATTATTATTAAAAAGGGAAAAATCAATTGAAAAATGCAGATAAACAACATATTTGTTTTTAATTTTAATTTCTCAAAGATTTCTGTATGTTTATGATACTATGCTAATACAAAATAGATAGAGAATTCCTCTTTTTCTTCTGCCTATTATTGTTACTATTATTATTGTGTAAAAAGATACCATTTTCATCTTCATAGATATTATAATGAAAATAGTTTCCCCTTGTTATGGCTACTATTATCCAGGAAGTCTTCCATAGATTGCTTCATATAGCTCAGGCGAGACGGGTCCTGAGGGGAGAAGTCTTCTTCCATGGCTGCTTGTTTACCTTCAGGCGACTGGCAAAGAGACAGGTTATTTCCATAATGGGTTTCGCTCTAGACGCACGATAACCTCCCGCCTTCCCCTTTCCTCCCTTTCCTTTCTTTTCTTAGCCTTTCTTCCCTCTTATTTCCTAGTATTCATTATTTCTACTTTCGCGTTCCTCTATTTGAGTTGATGTTCTCCGTTGGGTAAGCATATTATATATATATATATATATATATATATATATACTGTATATACTGTATATATATATATATATATATATATATATATTGAATGTCCTAAACGAATTAATTACTTTTATTGCTATTACTCCAGCGTATTTTTCCATTATCAGCTGGCCAAAATCCCATATCATCATAGATACGGAAATCTCTTCATTAGTTGAATATTGGTTAGTTTGTTATTGCCAATAGATATTATGGTCAATTATTATTATCATTATCATTTTTATTAATTAAGATTTGATTATACTATGAATTTACATATCGGCTAATACATTCTGTAAATGAAATTTGAAAACTGAGTTTTAATCACTCGTTACATATTGCCTGATTGAAAGATCTGATTTGTATTCAGTATAATTAAAATGTTTTTTTGAGATTGGTGGTTGGTTTGCAATATTTTCAATGAAGCAGTCAGACAGATATACGTCAAGTGATTTATTTAAGAGTCACAAAACTGGTTTAAGCTTGGTAGGTTAGGTTAGGAAGGTTAGTTAAGATGACAATACTCAGCTGATTGGCTCTGATCGCCATACTATTTCCCATGCTAGTGAAAAAAAGATTAATAATATTGATTTTATTGTCTTTACTTCCTTATGGTAGTTGCCGAAATGTACGAAAATGGTTTAGGTTTTTTTTTTTTTTTTTAAATCAAATCCCCAAACTTAAAGCATAAAAATATGTTATTGTCCACTGAAATCTGTGTGACAATGCTACAACAAGCCATGGAAATGCAACTGCATGGGTGAATGCGTAAACCTTCAAGAACCCTGAGTGTTTTTGTGACTCGTATCCATCCTTTTTCAGGATTTTCTTCACATTCATATTACCAAGAAAAACGCTGGAATTACACTTATTGTCTTCCTATCCTGTCGAGTTGAAAACGTGTAGAATCATTCTCCATGTACGAGCAATGCAGAAAGAATGGCTTAATTATTCTCTTATTTAGTTGGTCAGGTGAAATGAAAAAATAAATATCTACCTTTGAACAAGATTTTGTGGTTTTCAGTAGAATATTTAGAAGTCGTTATAATTATTTTTCCTCTCTCGGGCAGATTTCAAAACATTTGAATGGCCATAATAGAAAAGAAGGTATAAGAACAGTTGCAGTCCATACATGATCTCAGAGTAGTATTGGTGGAAAACTTTTTGAGATTAGATTAACATTGGGTAGCCTGTAAGACAAAAAAAATAATAATAAAGTTATTAGAATGTAAATCATCTTCGAGTGCATTTATAGAATAAAAAGTGAACCAGGTAATTAGTGGAGAATATCGAATGAAAATAGTTTTCCTGTTTTATTTTTATGCTGTGTGC
>NC_090728.1:105255904-105288404 GCF_036898095.1 Palaemon carinicauda
TTTATTGGCCAATGGGCCAATAAATACTTTTTAACTCTTAACCTATATATATATATATATATATATATATATATATATACCTATATATATATATGTATATATATATATATATATATATATATATATCAATATATATGTATATATATGTATATATATATATATATATATATATATATATATATATATATATATATATATATATATATATATATATATGTATATATATAAATATATATGTATATATATATACATATATACGTGTGTGTGTGTGTGTGTTTGTTTATACATATACATGCATATTCACACTATACTAAGAGAAGTAGATCATATTCAGAAGAATAAAAAAACTTCCTAGCTTGTTCAATTCTGTATTGTCATTTTTTCCTGTATCCTTGTCTTGTTTATTAGCTTATGGGATTTTTTTTTCCGTTTTCTGAGTCTCTTTTTCCGCAGCTCTAGTTAAAAAGTTGAATGATAAACTCAATGTTCATTACCAATATAATCCACGTTTCACCTCGATATGCAATCTCTCCTTATATATCTGTTAAAACATCTTTGACACTTATTCTACAAATCCATTTTTTTTTCGGATCACTGTTATTCTTGCTATAATTTGGTGTTCATCAGGCTTCACATAACGGTAAGAATTATGGACTATCGATTTCGTTAAATCGAACCTTCGGCTAACAAACATTTTTATAATAACTATTGGCGGCAATTCTTTTAAATCCTTTAAACTTATTTTTGTAATTTTCTTTAGCTGCCAAGATATATAATTTTCTGTTTACTGAAATACGACTACTTACGAAGCTCATTCAAAATATGTACATGCAAACATACATGTTAACGTGCTTGCATACACATACTCTTAGATTTGTTATATACTAACCATAATTCCAATCATATATATGACTCATAGAAAGCTACAAAGAAATAGATACTACTATCGGTCCCACATACTTTGTAATACAGACAGTCACTGTAGAAAACCAGTTTCGACTTCGTGCCAAGAAGGAACGACATTCGAATATCTTGAATTAATGTACGATGTAATATTTGAGGAAAACTCTACGTGAGCAAATGCAGGTAATTATGCACAAAAGGCAGAAGCCATTATTCTAGCGTATTGGATTCTGATAGCTTGGCTTCGGGGGGAATGTGATGCAGGGGAGCTTAGAATTCCGAATTCTCTCTCTCTCTCTCTCTCTCTCTCTCTCTCTCTCTCTCTCTCTCTCTCTCTCTCTCTCTCGTTTATCCAGAGATTCACTTTAAAGACGGTTTAAGCTTTTGTTGTAATTTGACTTAATGCATTTATGATGCACGTTCTCTTTATCGAAAACGTAGCCTTTGCCGCTCTTTGATTATGTATTGAGGCTAATTAATATTCAGTACACCGAGGGAGTATTTACCCAGGCAAGTTAATGGGAACGTGATCGTATTATTTATTCATTAGGTATTTAATGCGTTTTTCTTTATATTCAAGGGGAGTAATTTGTTTTCAGTGGCTATAGATGTGTAATTACAGTTGATGCCAATGGTAATGGGATATCAACCCGAAAGAAGGATGCCATTTCAAATGATTCCTTTGAATTTGTAATTTGAGAGGATGTGTTTGCACATTTTCTGCGTCAGTTAATTATTCGTGGTTTTCTTTTTTTTCTTCTCTTATATTTTTACAATTCTGTGTGAATAAATTTTCATGCAAATGTAATTTTACTTTTTTTCGATATAAACAGTTAAAGCTTTTTTACAATGTTATTCTTGTATTTTCTCATTGGATTTACAAATATTTACAACCGAATACAGCCAAATCAAGGTAATAATGATATAAGTTGAATTTTAGCAGTTATAAGTTAATATTTTATATATTAACTCAAAATTGGTAAAATAAAATAAATATGATTACTACAATGAAAAATCAAATTAGATTTGAGGGAATCATTTGTCATAAGGAAATACAGTTATATACTGAATCTCTCTCTCTCTCTCTCTCTCTCTCTCTCTCTCTCTCTCTCTCTCTCTCTCTCTCTCTCTCTCTCTCTCTCATCATCATCAGCATCATCATCATCTATACTTTTAAAAAATTGCTTTCTAGAAGGTTTGGGAATGTTTTGAAATCTTTTTCTTTAGGGGGAATGAAATAGTGAAAATAAGTCATTCCTAACCATAGATTTCGGCGCTGGGATGGGTGGTGCAGGGGAGCAGCTGATATTTTCGGCGGTGGGTTTAATAACTCCTATACCAATAAATACATTCAAATGAAATTCTAAGGATATATATATATATATATATATATATATATATATAAGCTTCGTTTCTGCTAATTTTCATGTTCTTAGCAGCCATAGGTATGCCCTGGCTGTCACTTTTGTTCGTAAGAGACGACTTTTAGCTGAAAAATCAGTGAGGAGAAGCTAACTACTATTAGAGTTTTACAGATATCCAAATAACATTCCCAGGGTTTTATTTGTGTTATGTGAACTACATTCATACACATTTTCGTATTAATACTTGCAATAGAAAAGTCACAGTAGCCATTTTTTCGATATCCGTGTGAGGCTTATTTTCGTCATCGCCGTAAATTACTCGTAGAATGCCTCACATATCTAAATGAAATTTTTATGGATTCATGGGATGGCTATTTATTTTGTTCATAACAATTTTCATGTTTATATCTACCGTAGAAAAGCCGCAGCAAGCATTTATTTTGCTATGAGTTGAATGGTTATTTTTTAGCGGTGGGTATCCAAATGAAAATTTCATGGATTGATGTGAAACATAGTTTTTCTGTTCCTGCCAAATTTCATGGTAATATCTTCAATATGCTGTTAAATGTAGCAACATTACAGTAAACTGCATGATATTGAGCAACATCAACGAAGGACAACGCCGATCTCCTAAACAATATCCGTCCCGAGTTGCACCTGCATGTACTAATAGAATTGAAGGCTAAATGTATAGAATGGATGGTAAAGTGAAATATCATCCTAACATGTTTCTCAATAAAAGTGATTCATAATTTATTTGCCTGCTTATTTACCGTCGTCATACATCTGTCATTTTAAACCTTTCATTGTTTCATGGGATCACGAGACTGGATAAGATTAGAAATGGCTTGTTAAGGGGAACAACAAAGGTTACAGAGGTGTCAAAGAAAATCCAAGAAAAGAGACTCCACTGGTTTGGGCACATAATGAGGAAAGACCAGGAGTATGTTGGGAGGAGGTTGTTGGAGATGGATGTTCCAGGTAGAAGGAGGAGGGGGAGACCGAAGAGAAGGTGGATGGAGTGTGTAACAACGGATATGGAGGAGAAAGATTTCACAGTGGAGGACTTCGAAGACAAAAGAAATTGGAAACGGCTTTCAAGAAATAGTGACCCGGCATAGCGGAAAAAGCTTTAGTCGAAGAAGATTGTCTCATTGATCGGGCAAATGGTAACATGATTATCTCTCTCTCTCTCTCTCTCTCTCTCTCTCTCTCTCTCTCTCTCTCTCTCTCTCTCTCTCTTGTTCGTTCGTTATGCATATTTCATTGGGTGACAATATTGTCTCCTTTCAGCAAGCAAATCACTTCAGGCATTGTTAACAATTTGTATTGAAATCATATATTTAACATGAAGTTATTCCAAACAATGTCTTTGTTTTTTACCTTTGAAAACTTGTTTTTCGTCTTCCTTACTTTTTGCCGGAATAATTTCCAAGCATTAGCAAGACGTATGGTGGATAATTAGAGATAACCTGATATATATCTATCTATGTTTATTCTATCTACCTACCATTCCATTTATCTCTCTATTTGACATCAAGTAAATTTTATATTTCAAGAACCTACATAGAGGCATCAAGCTGTCTATTCGAGATAAGCTGTACATAAAAGTAGGCGTTATGGATTTCCAGTGTTGCCAGATCCAACTTTATAAACCCTAAAAGGGTTTGCGTCTCTGGAGTTGCTTAGGTTAGAAAGCTTTGGGTGCAGGCGATGAAAGAAGTGAACTCTGACCATAACGACTGACTCGGTGCAATACGACGAGATGAATTTGACTTTTCCTTTTACTTGTTGCCTTGGAAAAAAATGCTCGACGTTGGTTGGTGTGGCTGGTAATGAGAAAAGGACTCGCAAGGGATAATCTCCTGGGGTTGATCCAAAGGGTTTAATTTTGCTCCACTAATGAATAACACACTCAGATTTTGATGATAAGAGATAGGTGATATTCTTCGCTTTAACCTCTTACAGATCTAGAGACTAGATAATGGAATAAGAATAGGAAGTGGAAAGGTAGGAATTTATCACAATGGTATAAATAAAGGCTTATTTATACTAGAAGAAACTGGTCCAACAAGCTTTCCAAACATGAATCATATACAAAGGTAGATGCACATAGTATTCTGTGCAACAATAAGATTTATGTGAATACTCATTTGTTAAGTATCATTTTTTTTTCTTTTTTTGCTTATAGTGAATTACTTATCCTCCCCGGTTTAACGGCTAAGAGGTGATATTCATTTATTAATTGGCCTTTCTATTCTTGTATACCGTTTCCAAAATTGAGTACTAACTGACTTAAGTAGGGTACCACCCCTTAAGGACTTTCTTATTGATGGTATTCCCAAATTTCCCCTCCGTAATTAGTTTTACCGTTCTGAATTAGTGCTGTAAGTGCTTATGGAAACATGAGTTCGTGCATGCACGCTGACTCGGGGACATACACACACACACACACACACACACACATATATATATATATATATATATATATATATGTATATATATATATATATATATATATATATATATATATATATATACTGTATATGTGTATGCATGTATATATATATACATATATATATATATATATATATATATATATATATATATATATATATATATATATATATATATATATATATATATATATATATATATATATATATATATATATATATATATATATATATACTGTATATGTGTATGTATGTTTCTATACATAGCTATATATATGTATATCTTATATAACACACATACACACACACGCACATACACACACACACACACACATATATATATATATATATATATATGCACAGACACTTATTCATAGACTCTATATGCATTTATTAATATTTAAGTACAAATTTGCTATTGTTAGCTTCATAAAATACATAAGCGGATGAACATAAATATACATATAAAAATATGCAGAGTGAATTCAGAAAAGTCCAGAAGGTCATGTCAGTAAGATAAGAACAGGTGTCATCTTTCCGCATCCAAAAACCTTGTGTGGTATTCTGCTGTGGCTGAGGCGTAAGGGGCGCTTGTTAGAGCTGTCGTATTAAGGGGAATCTTTTATAACCCCATTCCTTCCCCTTCCCCGGTCGTCCCCACTACCCACTCCCCTTTGTATCTGTCTCATTATTTTCACTCTTATTGGGGCAATGCAATGCTTATATTATTTTTTAGAAGGATCAAATGGTGATGTAGTTTTATCGATATGTGCCGTTAATCCCTCAAAATTTGATGTGATTTGTTATAACATAACAGTCTGGTTTACGTTTTAACTCGGTAGAAAATATGGTGTTAATGTTCAGCCCTGCTTATTGCAAAAACAAACCTTATACTCTATTGGCATACTGTGTGATTTAAATGCAGTATGTTACAACCCTCTCTCTCTCTCTCTCTCTCTCTCTCTCTCTCTCTCTCTCTCTCTCTCTCTCTCTCACTGCCATCGTTCATATCAGGGATGAACCCCTGCAGAAGCCATGTTGAAGCAGCAGGATATCTTGGGTTAGTAAAGCAGAGAATTGTCTCCATCCTCCATAAACTAGATCCTCTGTGATATACTGAACTAAGTTTTAATAGTAGACACTTTCAACACAAAACTCCCTGCGCTCTTTTATTGGGTTTTTGGAAGACTTTGAATTTCTCTCTTTGCTTATTTTTTCATCTTGTCTCTCGGCAGTATTTAATGTACTCCCACATGTTTCCAGGCCATTCAGTGATACGTCATGGCCTCTCGCCAAGACACTGTATAATGAATACTCTTTGCTTTACTGTACTGGCTGCATCAGAGAAAAGAAACACTGGAAATAAGAAACAAAAAGACGAATTCGGGTCTCAAATTTTGATCTTTGTTCGGAAAAGGCATGAATCTAAAGTTGAACATTTGTCCTGCGAAAGTTAAAATGAGTTTTCGTCTGCCCGACGCAGTTGTCCCAGTTTATATCCAAACAACAGTGAAATTACAGCCCGGAATTGTCTTTGGAGCAATATTTTCAGCAACTCGTCAGTTTTGGATAATATCTAGCTAAGCAATAATCCTGGGGATGTCTTTCTTGAAGGCTATGATGGGTAAAGGAATTTTTTTTGCGGACATATATTTTGTTGTATGTAACAAGATTGATACGTACATATATATATATATATATATATATGAACATATATATATATATATATATATATATATATATATATATATATATATATATATATATATATATATATATATATATGTGTGTGTGTGTATCATCTACTCCTACACCTATTGACGCAAAGGGCCTCGGTTAGATTTCACCAGTCGTCTCTCCCTTGAGCTTTTATAGTTTCATAGTCCTCATCCAGTGCCTTGTGGACCCCAGTTGAACGTTTGGTGAACTAATCTCCTTTGGGGAGTGCGAAGAGCATGCCCAAACCATCTCCATGTACCCCTCTTCATGACCTGATCCACAAATGGCACTTGACTAGTCTCTCTTATAGTATCATTTTTAATTCTGTCCTGCCATATCCTTCCGAGGGCTTTGTTCTCAAATCTACAAAATATATTGAAGATTGTTTCACTGTCATATCATGACTCATGTCCATATAGTCACACCGATCTCACTAAACTGATATATGATCTTAATTTTATGTTATTTCAAGCTATTTGATTTCCAAATTTTACTTAACCTAACTATTGTCGGATTTCCTTTTTTCAATCTTTCACTAAACTCTAATTCTAAAGACCTTGTATTGGAGATCATAGTTTCTAAATACTTGAATGATTCTACCTCATTAATCCTTTATCCTTTCAATGATAGTTTATTTTCCATTATATACTCCATTATTATCATTTTTGTCTTTTTTCTATATATCTTGAGCCAAACCTCGTGTGATATTTCATGCTTTTGGGTAAGCGAGCATTGGAAATCCTTTGTTATACACATACGCACACATACTGTATATATATATATATATATATATATATATATATATATATATATATATATATATACACACATATATATATATATATATATATATATATATATATATATATATATGTATGTATGTATGTATGTATGTATGTATATATACATATAATAAATACTTATGTATCTGCAAAGCTATACTAGCTAGGGCCACCCATACTAAGTTGGTGTGCTGTGAACGGTCAGACCAAAATATCCCACCATCGTCATTGCATAATGACCAGTATGGTGATGAAAACTGGCCAAACCAAATAAATTAATAAAACAACCCTGTAGTAGTTGAACAACTGCCAAAGGCAGTGCGATGTTGCATCCCACTTCAGGTGTGGAGTAGGACACCTTTGGAACTAAAGTTTACAACATAAAACGTCACACTCCTGTCTAGGGAAGATCTTTCTATGTTGTTAGAAGAGCTGAATTAAATAAATTGGGATATAACAGAATTTAGTGATATTAGAAGAACTAGGGAATTTTTAAAGTTAAAAAGAGGGCCATATATTATGTTTCAGGGGACATGAAAGGAACAAAGAAATTGAAGTGCGTTTGGTTATTGATAAAATTCTTGCAGGTTACTTAAAAGAATTGTGTAGTACTAGTGATATAATTTCATGATTAATTGTCAAAGTAAATAAGAAGTATAAATGGAAGATCATACAAATGTATGCATCCCATACAGAGGAAGAAATATGAAGATCTGGAGATATCTATATAAAAGCATAATACGCAATTTTCATTTGGTTTGGAGGATTTTAAAGGTAAAGTAGGTCGAAAAAGAGAGGGTAATCAGACGTAGCTAAATTTGGAGTAGGCACAAGGAATGATGGATGAGACAAACTTATAGAATTTGCTTAGAGAAACCGTCTTAAAATCATGAATACCTCTCTTTTTTATAAAAATGGAACAGAAAATGGACGTAGAGAAACCCAGAAGTACAACGAAATAAGTTTTGTTCTCAGTAAAAAAGTTAATTTATTTATAGATGTAACAGTGTTAAACACGTTAAAGTCAATTGAACATAGAATGGGGAGAAGAAAAATTTGTCTAGATCAATAAAAAAAAAAGGAGAAAAACTAATTGAAAAAAAAATAGAGAAAAATCTGATGAGTTTAGTTTAGCATTACAAAATAGGTACTCCCAGCTACATGATGAAATGAAAACAAGTATAGAAGTAATGAACAGTAATTTAACAAAACTATTACTGCAATCGGCACAAGACAGAGGTGAAAAAGTTCCTAAACAAGATCAAGTGAACACTTTCAAAAATATTATCCCTCCAAATGGGAAGGAAGTTTAAACATGTTGGTTTAGGCTAACACTATATATTGTTAAATATCTTGGTGTTGGGAAATTTGCAATGGTTTTAAACCAAATTTAAGTATTCAGACTAATGAAACAAAAATCATATCTATAGCTGTATGGTTGTAAACATTTTCATACGTTAATAATTCAAACTAGTGTGAAATATAGTTTTGCTAAACATATTTCTATTGCTATATTAAGATGATGATACTTTATTTTTCGTGGTAAATATATATATATACAATCGCAGAGACTATATTTAACAAGAATGCAATCACGCTCACTAAGTTAAATATATCCATGTAGTCTACGCATGCACAAGTAACCAAACATACAGTATATACGTGAAAGGACTTTGAGCTCTCCTGCTTCCTTGACATGGAAGAAACTCTTACAAAAGTTTTTAGTGTTCCTATTCTTTTCTCCTATCATTTTCCAGCTGAAGGACCGCAGTGCCCCTCTCTCTTTAAAGACAAATAAAGCATCTGGATGGCCGTGTTCCTTGTTTTTCGTTAATGACCCTGTCCCTTTGTTCTGCCGTCTACTTTACTTGTTGGGCATGTTTTCTTGTTTGCGTTATTTGTGCGGCGTGTAGAAATGCTTGTTAAAGATAATGGTTGTCTTAAAGGAAGAAATATAATTTGATATGGTATTTTAATACTCATTTGTTTAAAAACGTTCAGTGCCTACACTTGTTCCTTATTTAATAAAGCAATGACTGAAGATTTTTCTGTAGTGTGCAACGTGTGTTCTAGTTTCAGGATCTCCAATTTTATGCAGTTAGGATAAAACTCGCGACATTCATTAACATCTCTGGTCTTACCTCACAGTCTTGATATCTCTAAAGACATTTGACAGCCTTACAATCTTTGAATCAGCCAAATATCCTGCTTGCGTCGTTGCTCTTCCCCTTCCTAGACTTTTCGGTCCACTATTAATTTAATGGTTTCAGCCATGTTGCCATTCGCAGGATAGCATGTGCTGTATGTTACGACTCTAACCAAATAAAGGTCATCGTTTTATGTCTACGTCTATCCTTCTCAGGAATCTGTCTTTCTCCAACTGACTTATGTTATGGAAGAGCTTCTGTCGGTACAGCCCATCTTTATTGTATTGAAACGCTTTGTCATTTGGTTTAACACAATTCCAGTAAACTGTCTTATGATATGGGAAATTAAACCTTCATTCTGAGACTATTTTAGTAGTAGGTGTGGGGGGCGTCTGATTCACGTGCAGTCTCTGGTCAAAATACTATTATGATTCTTGTATCCTTTGGCTATCATGAGAAAGCTGATTTCATACGGTAATACCTTAATTTGTTTCGATTTGTTAATTAGTTACCTTTCTGTGCTTTAATTACTCTAAATGAGTTCCAGTCTCCAAGTTCTCACTTGTCAATAAAATTGAACTCGTGAAATTTTCCGGGCAATTGTGCCGTTTGTTTATTCCGTTTGTTTTTCTCTAGTCTGTGTCAAGTTCATGAAGGTTTTTACAAGAGAGTTTATTATGTGTTTTGGACAGACTTTATTTTGCTTGTAATGAAATGTTTGGGATTTTCATAATTTAATGTAATCCGATTGTTATAATTAGCCATATTGAGAATAATTATTATATGGCAATTATGGTTTCCATGTTACTAGATGAATTTTTGTTTCTTTATACCTAAACCTATCTATCTATATGTCTATCTATTTGTAAGTATATTTTAGATAAATTAATTTTATGATAGAGTGAGTGAGTTTGGATGTTTATATGATTGTCTGCCACCGCTAGGATCTACTGATAAGCTTATACAAAAGATTTTATTTTTAGTGAACATGTCCAAGTGTAACGCAAAATGGAAGAAAAGGTCTCAGAAAAGAAATAATCAAGAAAGGAAATTGACATTTAGTCTTGTCACCGACGTTCGCTTTGTCTGTGATACACTTCAAATAAGAAATTGTGTTCAAACTTCCTGGAAGACATCCCTTTGGGGCTCTCTTTCGAGAGATGTTTTTCCCGATATCAGCGAGGCCTCGTTTTGTATGTCGATAAAGCCAGATCTCTGAAGGAAAAGCTGTGCTAAGGAGCCCAGGCGTGACACAAATCCTGAATAGGCAAGAACTACGCACAGGACACAAAAATGGTGAAAGAAATATGGCTTTTCTATGGAAAGTATTTAATGCCTTTGTAAGAGAGGAACTACGTTTAAAGAGAATGAAAAAATGGGAATAGTTGCTTGACTTAGCCGAAAAAAACGAAAAAAAGATAAGGACCTCATGCGTCCAAAACTAAGACATTTGAAATTGACGTTCTAGACTCTAGAGGATTAAAGAAAACGCCAGCGAGAGTATGGAATTGATTTTTTAATGGAATAAAGTGTGTCAGGTAGACACCAAGAAAAAAGATAGAATTTTGAATATTTTAATGCAATAGGAATGTTGGAGAGAATATGAAAAAAATAAAATTTAGAGGCGTGCTTTTGTGTAAAATTTTACCAGAATTTCGTAAACCTGAAATATTACTGGTTCTATTATTCAAAATAAACTAGATGCATCTGCACAGATTCAAATTGTTCTTTGCTACAATTAGTTTCATGAGTGCTATCCTTGTGCCCTATCTGTATTGTTACCGGCATACATGGAGAAAAAAAAAAGAGGAGTATAAAGAAGGCCTCAAAGCAGGTGTAAAGTAGGATGAAGGACAGAATACGCCACTAAAATGGGTATTAAATATCACAATAGCTTGTGTCGCTTGCACCATTCCACTTCAGATTTTTGTATGTTGTAGTATCAAGTACTTTTTATGCAAGGCAAAGCTTTTAACCCTAGGGTTAACCCCTCCCTTTTATTCGGTCCTTAGCATAGATTGAATGAATAAATATTCATGAGAGTTAAATTGTTTGTGAGCCTTGTGGAAATTCCCCCCTCCTAAAAGTCCTTAACATCATAAATTTGTTTGAATAGTCTCGAAAAAGGAAACTGTTTTATGTTTCCATTGTGGAATGTCGTTGAAATTTTATTTTTCTTCATTTCTGGATGGTTTTCACACAAAGGCAGAAATTTTAGGAACGTTAATAGCATTAATGTAGGCTTTGTTATTTTTATTTGATCTGATGAGTTTGTATTTTTAACGATACACGCTGTATTGTCAGTTGATTTATGTTCTCCTCAACAAAATCTTGTCTTTAAGATTGAAATTATATTGCGCAACGTACTAATATAATATATACTATACTTTGTATATTCTATTCATGTACAATTATTCGATGATGCTGTATCATTATTCCATACCTCTTGCCCCTTATAAACTATCGCTGAGCTGATTTTTGGTTCGGATTATTCTGGACTGTTCCGGATGAGACAAAGGTTGACAAATTAAAGAAAGTTACATTCTAGAAAGTAGGTGTAAGGTTGCTCTTTAGAATTTCCCTAATCGCAAAAGTATAAGCTTCCAAGACTAAAACTTTTTATATCTATTACTTGAATGCATATTTCGGCATATTTGACAGTCGAATCATTTGGTCACAGACGCTATAAGATTTTTGGCTTATCAAAGTTATTCATTCCATCTCTAGAAAGAGACTCAAAGCCCTTTATTTAGTAAGTATGGTATATGTCATTTTGTTTTCTAGTTAGGACTAGTGTCGTTTTGTTCAAGTACATCACTTTAACTTCGTCTACACCTACACCGAATAGCCTGGCCTATTCTTGATACAGTCTCCTCATTCCTTATACACCTGACAACACCGAGATTATCAAATAATAGGGAGTTAACTACTGCAATGTAATTGTTCATTGGCTACTTGCCTCTTGGTAAGAGTAGAAAAGACTCTTTAGCAATGGTAAGCAGTTCTTTTAGAAGAAGGACACTCCAAAATCAAACCTTGTTTTTTAGTCTTGGGTAATGGCATGGTCTCTGCACCATAGTCTTCCACTGTCTTGGACTTTTAGGGAGAGTTCTAGTTATTGAAGGTGCACTCGGGCACATTATTGTAACCTATTTCTCTTCCTCTTGTTTGTTGAAGTTTTTACAGTTTATATATGACAAATCTATTTTAATGTTGTAACTCTTCTTTAAATAATTTATTTTAATTGTTCGTTACTTATCTTGTATATTTATATCCTTGTTTTCTTTTCTCACTGTGCTATTTTTCCCTGTTGGAGGAGCCTTTGGGCTTATAGCATCTTGGTTTTCCAACTAGGGTGTAGCTTAGCGAGGAATAATAATAATAGTCATAATCATAATAATATTGATAATGATAATAAAAGTGATAATAATGATATGTATGCATGATGATGATGAGAGAGAGAGAGAGAGAGAGAGAGAGAGAGAGAGAGAGAGAGAGAGAGAGAGAGAGAGAGAGAGAGAGAGAGAATAACGAACCTTACAAGTACAGTATAAACAGCGCAGTTAGTATGTAGATACAAATAACTCCGTTTCGAGGACGCCAGTCACCATTTCACTTGGAAATACAACTTCAAATACAACAATAGCAAGGTTTCCAAGCTGCAACGGACAGAACGTTGGTGTGCAACAATTAACTGAGTCTTTGGGAATATTCAGTATAACGTACAGTTTTACTTCCTTCTTAACGAAGTAAAGAATCGATATATGCAGTACTGACAGCTTGGATATAATCATTCTTGCTTTCTTTGTTTTTATCAGTCTATTGGTCTTTAAACAGTAGCATGCAGGAACAATTAATCGATTCAGATGAGCTTTTAATGGTTATGTTATTATGCTATCTTGTATGGTAAAAATCAATCATGATTTATTACAGTTTTAGCGTGTTATTTTTTTTTTTTGGGGGGGGGGGGTGAATAAACGATTTTTTTTTTATTTGTAGAGGGGTCTAGGTTATCAAAAAAAAAAAAAAAATAGGTATGTCAACCGTATAGCCAAAGGATTAAAGTATATTGGCTAAAGGCTAAGAGTATTCTTGTGTTTTGGAATTAAGTTATATACCATTCAAAAAGCCGAGACAGAAATTGACATTAGATTTGTGTCCTTTGCTAACTGAATGATATTTGAAGTGCTTCATTTTTTTTCCGTATAATGTCAGAAGGTAGATCAATATTTGTATCTACTTCGAGTTTATAACTTTCCTACTAAGGACAACACTTACAGTTTCGGTTCCCACTACTCAAAGGAAAATGTGAACGCTTGCACACACGAATTGAAACGAGTTGACGATTAGCAAATTCATTAAATATTGTGTGCATGACCCGCGGAATTCGATTCAAGTTTTTGTATTTGAATGAACACATATTTGAAGCTTTTGGACATGTAGAACTTCAAAGTCAGTGTTCCGGAACCTTTGATGTCAGTTGGTTGTTTATCCCTGGCCTTTGTTTCTTTTTCAGTATCGAGTGTTCAGAAAATGAACGGATACGTTTAAAATGTTAAGGTCAGAAGTTCAAAGGGTTAGTGCTATTTCCTGTGATTATTATATAAAGTTACAGTGACCTTTTTAAATGATAATTGAATATGAAAGTATACACACGCACAAACACACATTGTATGTACACACATGTACAGTATATATATACATATATATATATATATATATATATATATATATATATATGTATGTATATATATATATATATATATATATATATATATTTATATATATATATATATATATATATATATATATATATATATATATATATATATATATATATATATACTTATTTATTTTCATAAATTCACCCTACATGTAAATTACATTTCGCAATCTTTGAAAAATAAATCAGTTCTTTGTTCTTCCATTTAGTTTATTAGCTTTGAAGTTACCTATGGTTTTAAACGAAATATTTGTTATATGGAAGAAATATTTAGCCATTTTCAAAAACATGAATATACTTTGATCTCCAACGAGCACAGCTGGCTGCAAGTAAAAACAAATAGGCCATTTGATGTGGTTCAGCACATTCATCAAGAGAACTTTTCTCGTTAATTTCCTTTAATTCGTTTAATTTTGAACTTTGTTTTTGGGTTCCAATTTGTTCTCAATTTGAATTTGAATGATTTTAAACACAAGATTTGTTCTCACGTAAAAATGAGATAACTTTAAATAAAAAGTATTACAACCAAGTATAGTCTCCGCAACCCTTAAAAGGGCTTCAGAAATAGATTCCTTTCTATATATGCATTCATTATTATGGAACTGTTCAACATTAAAGCTTTTAGATTAATCCTTTTATTGCAAAAGCCATTCGATTAAGGAATATGAAATCCCGTGGTAATGGCCTCATCTAGATGTAATCGTTGTCTAGAAGAAGGACAATGGCAATCATTTTTCTTTTTATTACAAATGTGTTGATGAATTACAGTTTTTATTTGAAAACTTGAAATTTTCAATTCAAAATTGATATCTGATATGGGTCATAACTATGTTATTTTTTAAAGATAGAAATGTCATATATATATATATATATATATATATATATATATATATATATATATATATATATATATATATATATATATATATATATATTATATATATATATATATATATATATATATATATATATTGTTCCTATAATTTTTTTTATTGACAAGGAAAACATATTTAAAAATCATTGCTATTTCACATTCATTGTATCTATTATCTTTTATTAGTTTTTGTTACTGTTTTATTATTTCCTACCTCGAAAATACATGTTATTTTTGTCGACTCCACTGAGAATTATTATTAAAACCTTCAGATATTGAGTTATTCATTTCAAATGGGTTTGTAAAAACCCTTTACTAATAAAGAATATTAAGTCACGCCTTTTTAAGGAAAAAATTAATAATACAATAGAAAATAACAAGCAATGCAATGCTGAAATTGTAGAGGGAATACTTTGTCTTTTGTCTTCTTGGTTTAAAAGAAAAAAGAACTATTGTTGGAACAAAACGATGAGCGTGTTCAACTTCACCATTCATTCCTTTTCTCTGATTCATTTTTTCTTTTACCGTTAACGATATTTTTCCTTTCCGTCCTTTTCATAACTACGTAAATGGCATCCTATATTTATTCTACTATAAGGAGATATATTTATTTAGCTTATTATTCTTTTTTTTTTTTTTTTACGTGTTATTATTATTATTATTATTATTATTATTATTATTATTATTATTATTATTATTATTATTATTATTATTATTATTATTATTACCATACCAATTTTTTTGGTGACTATGAACATTGACAACTAGTTTATGAACTAACTATGTATACCTTGATTTTTGTAAACTCTGATAAATACTTGGTAAGGAATGAATGATGAAATTTTTGCCATTCTTAATCAGTAATTCTTTTACAGATTTATTGATTAGAACACGTAACCTTTCCATCGTCGTAACGGCTTTCTGCTTGTCAAGGATAGTTTCATCTTTTTGTCACTTTCCGTTTTCATTTACCATTTAAGCTTCACGTTTGCGAATACTCGATCAGTGAATTTAGGATTAATATAAAGGCTTTATATTGTCCTTGTTTAATCAACACGCACAATATATATATATATATATATATATATATATATATATATATATATATATATATATATATATATATATATATATAATGCGTGTATTTGCCTCTCAGCATGAGTGTGTATGATTTTAGCCATCAGAGGGGTGTTGCCTCCAACTGTTGCTTCTATTTTGGGGATTATGAAGTTTTATAAAAGGCAGTTCCAACCTAATACCTCTTCACACGCGCGCACATGCATAGATCTTTATATATCATCATCATCATCATCATCTACGCCTATTGACGCAAAGGGCCTCGGTTAGATTTCACCTGTTGTCTCTATCTTGAGATTTTTAATCAATACTTATCCGTTCATCATCTACCACCTCACACTTCATAGTCCTCAGCCATGTAGGCCTGGTCTTCCAACTCTTCTAGTGCCTTGTGGAGCCCTGTTGAAAGTTTGGTGAACTAATGTCTCTTGGGGAGTGCGAAGAGCATGCCCAAACCCTCTCCATCTACCCCTCAACATGATCTCATCCCCATATGGCATTCGAGTAATCTCTCTTATTGTATCATTTCTAATATCTATAATGTATGTGTATAAATATATATTTATGTGTATACTTATATAATGATATATATATATATATGTATGTGTATATATATATATATATATATATATATATATATATATATATATATATATATATATATATATATATATATATATATATATGTATATATATACATATATATATATGTATATATACATGTATATATATATATATATATATATATATATATATATATATATATATATATATATATATATATATACACATGCATATACATATATCCCATTCTCACCCTGTTGTAATTCATTGATAATGTTACTGGCTCATGTCTTGTTTCTGGTTGGCTGTCAGATGGGTCAAGAGAGTCATAATGCTAGACCTCACAGCTGATGGCCATCTTTTGGGAAATGCTATACAATGTAACAGGTATGTTTAAAAAAAAAAAAAAAAAAAAAAAAAAAAAAAAAAAAAAAAAAAAAAAAAAAACTTATTTTTACTTCTATTTCAGCTAGGGAGAAAATTGAGCTGGTAACCCCCGACGGACGTTCTTGACTCATAGATAGTTCTGTAATGCTTGAGAGCTGTTTTATCAGTAAACTTTTTTTTTTTCTTCAATAACTTCCTTGACTAATTTCTTTTTTAGAATTTTTTGCTAAATATATTATACTATTTTTTTTACCTGTTGAATTTCGATTTTAATTGTGATTATTTCAGATTTGAAGTAGAATCTTATAAAATATTTTGGTTTCTCTCTTTGAAAATATCTATAGGCTACAATACAGAGAATTTTTCCTAAAAACTATGATCTTCTCCAAGTCCATATCAGACTTATTTTCATCTATTCTCAATCTGGTGTTCCACAAATTATTTGAGAAAATTTTATGATACATTCATATGTATTTTATCCCTAGTTTGATTTGCTGTATATCGATAAAAATGTGTAAATTTTCTTAATTCATTTATTTTGTTTATAGCAAGAATAATACAAAATTTTAATATATTTGCACACAGACAATGCTTACACACATTAAAATGTACAGTATACAGATATCAATTTCCACGAATATTCCTATACATCTTTAAATTTTTTTTACTTATGTGAGAAGTTATGAGAAAGAGAAATTTTACAAACACACATTTCAACTAATGTACCAAAAATACTGAAGCTCCCCCGTGGACCACAAATATGTAAAGTGTACCAAATTAATATACTTCTGACAATACTACCATAAAATCGGTAGCTCATTACCCTAGCGTCCGGTATAAGAATGAGACATCAAGTGAAAATCTAAACTAACTCAGTTTCTCTCCCGCCAGTAAGTCCCGAAATGAAATATTAATTTGACTGCTTGTTGATCAAAGAGGCAATGCCATATTTGTGGTTAATTGATATCGTGGAGTTAGCGTAAAAAAGAGCATTATTCAACATAATAAAAATTCATGGCGATGGTACGTAACCTGACCTGATTTTGAGGCGGGGTGTTGGTTATAAGTAGTATATACTATACCTCAGGGTAATGTATATATAGTGAGCCAGGATCTTTTAGGAATAGCTTAGTGTGGATTCGGCTTGTAAAAAGTTAGGTTTTTCAACTTTATACTCTTACTAGAAAATTATTTTTCCTATTTTTCGGGGGTGGGGAACTCAGTTAAATAATGTATTACGAAAATCATGATTTGTTACTTAAATGTTATTGGAAATATGTGAAAATAGTGAAGTTTATTTACTTCTTATTTAACCATATTCGAGCCCGTGGAAAACTATTATTGCAAGTGAGTGTCGGTATCAAGCACTGCATCAGCTCTTAGCTCAAGTGAAAGGGAAATATCATTTTCAAAAACATCTGGTTCGGAAGAATAGATTTTATTTATCCGGTTGATTAAGAAAAATTAATTACTAGAGTCAAGCATTTAAATAATCAAAGATTATCACTAGCAATAGAATTGTTGTTTGTTAATTGTCTTCATGACCACTTTCTAAATTATAAATCAATAATAGAAACTTTAGGTCTGTATTAGTTGTGAACAAATGTGAAAAAATCGTATCTTTAGCTGTGCAGTAGAGCTAAAATTAGAGAAGCCTCAATCCAATAGATTATGTTTAATTTTGGGTTAAAATCTTTGCAGTAGTAATGCGGGGCTTTAGAAAATTAAAATTGTGTTTTAGGCATTACCTTGACTTAACACCTCAAGAAATAAAATCACAATATGCTTTAAAAATATTGTTTGTGATTTTTTTCATGCACCAAGGGGTGCATAGGTATAGTGTCGCCATAAACGTATCTTAGCATCCGCGGATACACTTGTTCAAACGGCAACAAGGTCCGTGGGACTAACAATGATCAACAACATTTTTAAGGTTTGGAGTCTTTTAGTTTCAGGTTTTCTATGCGATCAGCTTTGTATATTTTTTTTTCCACAAAAGAATGTTTTTATTAGATATCTTTCATGGGTTTAAGAGGGAACATGTCATACTTGACATCAATAATTCAGAAGAGTTTTTTTTTTCTTTTAACTATAATTCAGCCATAATGTTTGACAATATAATGATAGTAGTTCTTGATTTCATATCCATTGTGGATATATATATATATATATATATATATATATATATATATATATATATATAGATATGTATATATATATATATATATATATATATATATATATGTGTGTGTGTGTGTGTGTGTGTGTGTGTGTATTTGTGTGTGTGTACATATATTATAAAGATCTGTTTCAATTGAAAAATAATTGAATTTTGACCCATTTATATTTTGAATAATTTTTATACAATTTTCAATGTTTATCAGCACAAGAAAGCTTATGATATCTAATTTTGAAAAGTTAAGGTTTACCTGCAATGAGAAATTTCAGACTTTCGTTCATCCTTCAAGAGCAAAGAAGTCTGAGTGATAAATTCATTTCTTCTGAACGATTAATCATCTGCATTTAATGATGCCCTCAGGTCTTATCGTTTTCCCTCGATGATTCAACCACTGAAGATGTTTTTCTTAGTATTTTTGGTGGTGGGAGCTTTATTCTAATCCCTTTTGTAAAATCATTCTGAGCACATTGAAAATTTTGGAAGTTTTGCTGTTGTGTTTTTTTTTTTTTTATTGTATATGGCTAGTGTATTTGTTTTATTTTCCATCTGGTTTCTGTAGGGATTTATTCTCTGTAGTTTGGTTGTTGTTATGAAATAAACTCTAAAGCTAAATATTGTAACTAACAATTAAAGTTGTTGGGCCACCTATTATTCTTCTTCTTTAAGGTTAAGTCACGATGTCGATGCCTATTGATATGTTCGTATCGTTTATCATCAATCCTCCATAGAAATACCTGTGACTGTTCCGTAGTATATACCAATAAATAATCTTGTATAGGTGACTATCCATGTAGAGCCCCCAGTAACATCCTAATATTGATTGTCCTTTGTCAAGTGTTATTGAGCAGGAGCAGGTTAGCCATGACATTAGATTTACGAGCTCTCTTGGAAGTGATACACCAATTTGTCATAAGCGCCTACTGGCTCTAATGACCTCTGGCACTCTGTATCTTGGCGCTGCCAGACGCGATAAGATGATGGCATCATAAATTTTACGTGTACAATGTGAACTTGTTTCCAGATATGATAAGAAGTTTATGAATAAAAGCGAGACACGTATACTGACTTTGAGATATAATACATGAATCTAATCTCTTAAGGAGAACGCCAACGCTAAACTTAGTTTAGCAGCCTTCCAAAACTCATTCATCTAAAATAAGGAAATGTCTTTGTGTCCAAAATCGCTATCCAAATAATCTTTGAAAGTAGAAAAATGTTATGTTTGGTAATCAATACTGAATTATAGCTGAATCGACATGTATTGCTGAATTACTAATAGTTTTTATATTAATGACGTCATAAAGATAATGAGACCCAATTCAAATTCTTTGCTAGAAAAAGATAATTGTTTTTTAGTTTTTTTTTTATACTCGCTTTATGATAAAAAAGTTTCGATGGTGTATTTCGAATCGTTTGTCACACGGGAATAATGAATTTTATTTGACCCAGACAATATATTTTGAATTTAACTTTGTTAGTCCGTAATGATATCATTTCTTGAATTTTGCAAGCATATGTACCAACACACATGCACACACGTGGATATGCACTCTCACACGTCCATGCACACACGCACACACATATGCGTATGTAAAGATATACATGAATATATAAATACATACATATTTTAAATTATATTTATGTGTATATATGATTGTATAGATGTATATATAAATACCTCTCTATCTGTCTATCCATCTATCAATATATATATTCATATATATATATATATATATATATATATATATATATATATATATATATATATATATATATATATATATATATATATATATATATATATATATATTTATATATATATATATATATATATATATATATATATATATATATATATATATATATATATATATATATATATATATATATATATATATATATATATATATATATATATATATATATATATATATATATATATATATATATATATATATATATATTTATATATATATATATATATATATATATATATTTATATATATATATATATATATATTCATTTATATATTTGTATATATTCATATATATAGTTATATATATATATATATATATATATATATATATATATATATATATATATATATATATGTGTGTGTGTGTGTGTGTGTGAGTGTGTGTGTGTGTTTGTGCGTGCGTTAGTGGAGATCATTCCAACCGATCCCCACCTTCTTCATAGCTCTCATCTACTGTAATTAGGTCTTGACATTCTTACTCTTCGAGAGCCTTGAGGTTCTAGCTTGGCAGCTCTAGTCGAAGAACATGATCCAGACTACACCACCTATCAGTCGTCAAACATCAGTCTGTATACTGAACATTTGTGATCTCTAGGTGTTTCATTATGAAAGTGACCGTAGTATTTAATATATTCCACAATCCCGTATTTTATCAGAAATATGAAATGATTCAAAATGGTTTTACTACTATACCGAGATTCTTTTCCATAGGCTAAGACAGATCGGATTAGTGACATGCATGTGTTGGTATGAAATGTTTGATAACTATACTATGTTGAGCACAATTTCCCTTTCTCATCAACGGCTTGGATATTTTTTACACTTTGCTTAGCAATGCTATTCATCTGCATAAGTAATGTCTGTCAGGTACCCAATATCGACCTGTTCAATTCCCGCTCCCTCCTCACCAACTGTCCTGCTCATAACAGAATCCAAAATAATATGCTTAATAAGCAGATGAACTAATATTCCACTATCAATACTATATTCAGGAGACACCTGAGTAAACACCATTGACACTGCACTTGCTTCCTTCATGCTCAAGGATATCTATTTCTTTGGTGGGCCATAATTCTTAGAATCCTCCTGCCATCAGAAGCTTTTCAAAAAACTATACAAGGTAATACAAGAATTTGGTAGAATTTCACACTCTTATTATTTGTCCCAGCAAGGAACTTTAGTTAATTCCTCCTCCATCTTTTTTTAATCCTACCTTTTCATCACTGTTTTTTTCCCCTCTATCCAGAAGCTAAACAGAAACTTATGTCACATATCTTCTAAGTATATGTCTCTAGTTTCCACAGTTCTTCGAATTTCCCCTCTTGGACAATTTCATTATTATTCTGTTTGCTAAAACTTGACTTAACCTCAGTGTTTTATGTTTCTGTAAATAGCTTATTGAACGCTTGAGACCTCATAGATTGGTCGTGATTTTAGAGTATCTTAACAGTAATGCAATTTTCAGACAAAGAAAATTCTCCTACTCATGAATCCAAAATAGCACCTTTTCCAAGAAACTTGATTCATAAGCATCCCAATATATTCTGATTTCTTTTTCTCTGAATAAGATCCAATGCTGGAAGAGCTTTATATCTCTAATCCCACCATGTAGTCTAACGTTTCTTATTCGAACAATCGTTCTTTCAAGAATTTCCCGTAGTGGCAAAGTTCACCTCACGAGGTGCACTTTGGACATCACTATAGGGTCTCTGCAGCGTCTCCTCACCCTTTATCCACTTTTAACCTTTTATTTTACCTTCGTTCATGCTTCTTTTCTGTCATCTTGCTGTCTAGCCTTTTAACAGAATTCAAGGTGCAACTGCAAGGTTTTTCCCAGCTGCTCCTCAGGGTAAATATGCTTATTTTTTTTTTTTTTTCCGAGAAGGACGCCGGAGATATTATACCTTTTGACTCTCATGTCTCTAGGGATAAGTTTTCTAGGCAATGGATTTCTTAACCCTTGGTGATACTGGTGAATATTGACGTTTAGTTCTAGTGGTGGTCAGCTAGGATGATATCAAACTGTGCCCCTTACGAATGCAAATACGTGACGACTGACGTAGCGCAAGGCAAAAGCAATTTAATCCAAAAAAGTAATTGCTACGACCTTGATACTGACAACACACAAAACTTTTATATCAATATAAAGATTACGAAATATAATCGGGAATGTAAAGGTAGGTTTACAATGTGTAATACAAAAAAATCTGTTTCTAGTAAATACCCCAGTTTATTTTCTAGCAATGTCTATTGGAAAAAACGGAATATTAACAACAGCCATGGTGCAGTTTACTCTTATATAATACACACACTTTAAATGAACAAGAGTAATGGGGATGAAATCTGATTATGCCCTGATACATTCCAAATTGCCATTTACCTTGAATCAGGTTACTACTATGCATTTCAGGGCCGTGTCCAATTGATTTTCGTTGATAAAATCCTACAAAAATTTCGGATATGGGTCACATTTTGGAAATAGGTAATTGAAGCCTTAGCCTAATTGGCAAAAATATGCAGTAATGTCTAATGTGAATAATAAAGGCACTTACCAGAGTAAATCTAAAAAATTGAAAGGGTAACTTAGCTAAATTTAGACGCACCCAGAGAGAGACTATGTAAACGTCATTACTGAAGGCCCTTCCACTCATTGATACTCTACTGTAGTATGACGTAGTTACTATACACTCCAGTCCAGATTGGCTTTGACGTATGAATAGTGTGCTGTCCTCCATATGAATAGTGTGCTGTCCTCCGCCTGTTATCGGCATGTTTACTATTGTGAATGAAAAGTTTACGGGGTATTACGTCTGATGTCATAGTTCACGTCACAACTAGCCTCTATCTAGGTGCGTCTAAATTTAGCTAAGTTACCCTTTTAATTTCTTAGATTTACTCTGGTAAGTGCCTTTATTATTCACATTAGACATTACTGCATATTTTTGCCAATTAGGCTAAGGCTTCAAATACCTATTTCCAACATGTGACCCATATCCGATGTTTTGGTAGGATTTTATCAGCGAAAATCAATTGGACACGGCTAAGAAATGCACAGTAGATAGGTAGAGCGTTTACTTTAGTCACAGATTAAGTCTCCAAGATTGATAGATATTCCATGGTAGGAGTGGAAAACACATCGGGGAAAGTAAAACGTCGGAGAACGCTTTTCGGCTAAGAAATAGATTGCGAATCTGTTGTTTAGTAACTGATGTTGGAAGATGATGTCAGTGCATGGGTGTGAAGAAAATCCAGTGACAGAGTGTGTGTAAGAAGATTAGGTTAACAAGAATAAGGATGAATAAATAACTGATGGCAGTTATAAATGAAGAAAAGTCTATAATTCGATTAAACTAAAAGAAAATAGTTTCAATTCAAGAGGAATGAGCGTTGCAAGAGATCTTCAGAAGCAAAAAAAAAATTCTTATTAGGCATAAGTTGGTAGTATGTATGAAATTGCTGTATAGACAATTAAATGTAAATAAAAAGTGGAGAAGCTTTAGAGATGAGCTATTCGTGTTATAAACGTGAAGTAGGAGTGGTTGAAATGATGAGATTGTTCTAATAAAACGAAGATATTAAAAAGTGAAAACACGGTTCAAAGTTTTAAAGACGTTTGAACATAGACAAAAGAGGGGAATGTACGGTTATGAAAAGATGCACAAATGTACATACACACGCACACATACTTACAAACATACATACACACACACACACACACTCACATATATATATATATATATATATATATATATATATATATATATATATATATATATATATATATATATATATATATATATATATATATATACAGTTGTGCCCGTGCTTTAAAATCCTCACATTTCAAGCAATTTATGATGTAAGCATACTGTATGTATCAGCACATTTGGAGTACTGGTGTATATGTGTTGTCCTTTTGTACATTCCATGGTTACTATCTAGTTCCTCATACCCGAAAAGCCTTGGCTCATAATCAAGCGTTGATTTTCTTTTCATTTCTCCATAATGTTTTGCTAATGCAACCATGCATGCACTTGTCGTTTGGGGAACTCTGCAACGAGGAATGTTATCGTAACTTTTCCCTCTTAGTCCAATTTTTTTTCGTTTATCATCCATTAAAACATCTGTATCAAACGCTTCCCCACCCCCCACCCCCTCTCTTCCTCCCTGACGAACGAACATATTTCATGAACATGTAATGGATTTTAATTAACGAGGAAAGTTTTTCCGAGATAAGAGTTGCTCGCTAAAATTATATTTCGCCGAGATCTCACCCTTGCCATTTTTCCCCGTTATTTCAGGCTCTATTTTTTTTGTTTTTCTTTTTTTTGTGATTATCTCGAGTCTCCCGCTTTCGTAATATGATACTTTCCTTTCAAGTTCATTTACTTTTTTAATCTCTCTCTCTCTCTCTCTCTCTCTCTCTCTCTCTCTCTCATACGCTTACTTAAACGATAAGTGCTATTTTTGTAGTGTCCATTTAAATATATAACTAAACCTTCTTGTTCACTTACTGTACAAATCGACCATGAGTTAGATGAGGATGAGAGATTCATTGTTAACAATCTCTTAAGAAGTTGAATTTAAGTCTCAAGGGTAAAGGGGAAGGTGTTTTTTGTGTGATTAATCAACCGTATTGGTTATTTCTTTTTGATACAGCAGCTTTCTTTCTCACTCTTTTCCCCATAAGCTATAGTATTTATTGGATGGTGATGATAAGGAAGTGTTTAACAATTCACATAGTGCAAGAAATTCGATGTTATTTGAATGACACGAAAAGCGAAAAATTTAAATCTGATAATCAGTAAGAAAGATTTCAGTCAGATTTGACCAAGTGGATATATATATATATATATATATATATATATATATATATATATATATATATATATGTATATATATATATATATATATATATATATATATATATATATATATATATATATATATATATATATATTCTATATTGTTAACCCTGTTATTCATTGTCGATATTCACTCTACTTGTTACTTGATAAAAGTCCATTATTTCTTTCTGACGTAGAATCTGTGAAAGACGATATGGAATGTGACTCATTTTAAATGTTCATGGGAAATTACTATTCTAATCTCGCTTAATGATATTTATATTAATATTTTTTACAATATTCTTCCGTCTTAATTGCATGACACATTCCCTCGTCTCTTTCACTTTACTCTCTTTACCCTTGTTATCTTTTCATCGTATTAGCTTGTTCATTTACGTCTGTCATATTTTTCTTTTCTTCATGGTCATAGGAGTTATATATTACATTTCTTATTTCTTTGACGTCTTTGGTAATTTCATGATATTTCGACTTTTATTCTTTTTTTATATTTCTTTCGGTTTTCTTCAGCTGTTCATTAGCCTCATTTAACATCTTAATGAATCTCTTTGTAAGTCGAGTGTCACTTTTTGCATCGGTTCTTCATAAATTCTTTGGGTTATTACGGGAGACTAATTACCTTGCCAATGGAAGCAGCGTGGCAGCCTGTCTTAAACTGTGATACATTTAATATTCACTAGGTGGCGCTCGTTCCTGCAGGTATTTTCTTTTACTTACTTTATAAAGGATAATTGCGTTTATATATAGTGCTTAAATTTTTCATAGTGTGTTTTGAATTTGAACATTACATGTTCCTGTGGGTTTTACGTTCATATATATATATATATATATATATATATATATATATATATATATATATATATATATATATATATATATATATATACACATAAGTATTATTGCCGCGAAAGGAAAAAGGGAAAGACTAGATTGAAGTTTGACCTTTCTCTTATTAGTGACTTCGGCGGACTCACAATGAGAATAAATATGAAATGATATCGTAATTTTACAGGAGAATGGGATCCCTCTACTGTCAGTTTCTTGATGATTCTAGATGAGTTAGATTTTAGGAAAAGAGGATAATACAGGGTTAATGGAAAACAGATCCTGGTCAATAGACCATGGCTTAAGATTTAAATTGTGATCTTGTGTAGTGACAATTAAGAAGGATTCGACAACATTTCTTTGTGTAAATTCATTAACTTGTATTGTTGTACTCCTCTCTGACCAACCAATTGTATGAGTTAATCCAAGCCAGTGGGAGGTCAAGACATTATTATTAAGTCCCCAGGAGACGGCCATCTTATGCTTTTTTATTCTGACAGAAATGCCTTTAAAGCTGAGGGGTTCCATTCTCCTGTAAGAATGCGATATCATTTTATATTCATTTTCATTAATAAATATAGTACGAAAGTACTAACTCCAATTAGATCTTTTCAATTTTCTTTTCGTGGCTATAATATATATTTTATGATAATAACGTGTCAGCTTTCGGGATTTTTCTACACGTGTGTGTATATATATATATATATATATATATATATATATATATATATATATATATATATATATATGTGTGTGTGTGTGTGTGTGTGTGTGTGTGTGTGTGTGTAGATATATGCTGTACTTAGTGATGGTGGTAGACTTTAGTCTGATCACTCACAGCAAACCAACCAAGTATGAGTGGTGATGAAAATGGTCAACCTCCGACATAACTAAGGTCATGTTTGAGGCCTTTGACCTACAGAAGACTAGAAACGGCTGCATTTGTATTTGTATATAATATATCCTGACAGTCAGTGCTGCCTTGCCCTCAAGTGAAAAAGATCCATTGAAGTTAGGCATAGTTCCACCATAATGAGACTACAAATAATCTTTAGTGTATATTTGAGACTAAGTATTGTATTTCTTTTTGCATCACTTATTATATTTGCTAAGTCTAACGTAAAATTCAGAAATTCATCAGTTTCAAAAGGCATTATTCTTTTGTCCGGTCGCATCTGTCTTCCATCTATCGCCTTTTCAGAGTTAAAAGACAAAGAAATCTGTCGTCTGTGCAACTCCTGGTGACGTTCAGTCACTCAATTTTACCGAATCTATTGGTGGTCCTTCCTACCCTCCCTTGCTATGTGATTCTCCCTTTGTGTTCCTTGTCGGTTCCTGAATGTCTAGCTTCCCAGAAGCTGTAAAATGATTGCAGATAATTGAGAAGGGCAGAGAAGAAAGGCGAATTACTTTAAAGATGAAAAAGGCGATAATAATTGGGAAAAGTCCAAAAAAAAAAAAAAAACCTGAATCTCGCAAGAAAGTCTGTTTCCTAATAGGTCTGATGAAAGAAAGGATGAAAGCGATTTTTCTTTTTGTCTTTTTCTCTTTTTTGGGAAAGTCTGCTCTTCTAGAAGAGATAAAGAAAGTTGGGGCACAGGTGCAGTCGAGAGGTAGACGAGGTGGTGGTGTAGTTCCGCTGAAGAAAGGGATAGAATTCATCGGGGAAAGTTAAAGTTACTATTAAAGGCATAATGAAAAGAGAGAGAGAGAGAGAGAGAGAGAGAGAGAGAGAGAGAGAGAGAGAGAGGGGGGGGGGGGACTGGTCATAGTGGTTCGAGAGCAAAACCAGAGTACTGAAGATGATGGGAGTTTATGGCGATGATAAACAATGTATCTTGTGTTGCACGGATTGATTCCATCTGTGCCATAGGAAATGTAAACATACATAGTATCAAGAGCTCGAATGCTAACATGGAAGGAAGATATTAACTTGTTTGAACAGCTTATATACGAACTGAATGGATAAAAAAAATCGTTAGAACAATATTGATCTTCATAATGAGTCATCGGATTACGATTTTCCTCATGCCGTCTTATTGGGATATAAACTCTTGTGTTTATCTTTAATCGACCATGACGACTTTTTGATTTTTTTTCTCTTTTTTTTTTATCAAATATATCGAACCAGTATGTCTTTCTTCCCAGCGTAATTTTCCTGTCATTGGTATTCTAAAGGAGTAGGTGTTTAGTGCGTTTTGATCTGTATTATATTATGTTTGACATCAACTCATCGACACGATGATAGAGACAGTGACTGATTCCTGGTGTACTAGTGACTGTTTTTAAGAACAGTAAAACTAAATTGAATGCTATTGCTTGTCATGTAACGTATTAAATGATTCTCGGTAATTTGGCTAATGCATTCAACAGAGCTCTTCCAACTTCTACGTTTTTCAAGACATTAATGTTAACTGAACGGTCAGTGTATCAACACAAGCTGTTTTAATATTGGATATCACTTTTATTTTGATTTGCTGACTGTCATGATTTTTAACCGTCGTGATAAAAAGTGAATTTGTGTACCTATGAAATATAACTTTTTCTTTTATTCAGCCTATAAAAATATGACTTGGAAAAATATATTTAGTAAAATGTAGGTTGATTAGTACAAAAGCACTCTCCAAAAGATCTAGGTGGAGTCTCAAGTGTTTCAATGACGAATACCTTCATGCGTTTCAGTTCATAGAGATCAAGACCATGTCTTTCAGTTTGATTGTTTTATAGTAAAGATCAGCAAGTTTAATACTGTTATTAAATGTGGATGTACAGTACGCAAATGAGTATTAATCTATTTTACTTTATTTGCTGAGGCTTTGGTATAAGCTAGTTTAGTACTGTTCATGAAGACAGAACTGGTAAATTATTTTCTGAAATCTTTACGCAGCATTGTCTCCCAAAATATTGTTCTCCTTTATCTGTAAGTTCTCATATTTAGGGAAACATAATTCAAGGGAAAGTGCTTATAACTAGAGGGATATTCAGCATACAACTACAATAGACGACGGAGTTCACATTCAAAACACAAGAAAAACAAAGACATTCTTTCCCAGAGGGGCCAGTAAATCAGTGCTGCTTAGAATGGAGACTATCAATTCAGTGACATTATCACAGTAGCCCAAAGAAAATTTGCATTTGGTAGTGACGTTAATAGGGAGGCCTCTACTAAGAATAGGTTTGTCAGCTGGTGTTCTTTTGTATACTGCATAATCGTATCAAAATCATGCTTTTTAATTGGTGTTTGTTCTAAGATTTCGTATTAGTGGCCTCAATGTCAGGGTGCATACACACACACACACATACTTTAAAAATTCGACAGAGGCTTAGAACTTGAAATGTCTACAAGATTTCTTATTGATAAGCTCCCCTGAAAAAAAATGAGGTAATATGAAGAGCTCATCTGATCTGGAATCCCGGACCAAGACCTCCAGAAGGAGTTGTTCGAGGTATTAATCTTATTATAAATATTGCAAATGTTCTCTAATCCCATTCATGACTTCCAAATTAGTTCGATAGCACACTATTTACTTCAAGGATTTCAAGGAGGTAACACCAATGAAAACAAGACGCCGTAAACTCTTGCGAGTTCAGCAATCGAACTACAAAATTAAATTCTTGTTTTGTAGCGAATTTAATATGTTAATTAACATAATATTAGACACCGTTATTATAAAATTATAGCCAATGGGGAAAATTACCTGAGCAAAGGACGTTTTGCGTTATTTGTAAATTTTGTATTCTTGTCTCTCAAGTCTCCGTGAGAAGAAAACAAAAAATGGTTTAAAATATACTGAATTAATATTGACCCATCTTTCTCAGAGATCTGTCAGTCCAACCACGAATAACCCCCCTCATATATTATTTTCAACCTCTGATGAGTGTGTGTGTGTATGTATGTGCGTGAGTATATGCATGTAAATGTAAACCTCAAATTCCTCTTTTCCATTTTTGCTGGGCTGTTGGCTGGCGGCGGCAGCTCCCTTTAGCACAGCATGATACCATATCCATATCGTAATAACCAATTTCGTCCTTCGCCTTCGTTATGGAGCATCATACCTTCATCGCACTCTGGAAAGACAGACAGACATCTCTCTCTCTCTCTCTCTCTCTCTCTCTCTCTCTCTCTCTCTCTCTCTCTCTCTCTCTCTCTCTCTCTCTCTCTCTCTCTCTCATTCTTCGTCTTGATTTGTTTATACATTGGTATGATTTTATTTTATGCATTAGCTTATCTACTTTTCTAAATGGTTTGCAGTAGCATCTATCAAATTCTTAAAGAGGTTAACATCATTTTTTGATTTCCTGATTCGATCTTTTTTTTCGTTAATAACCAAGTTCTTTTATTATTGCATATACACCCCATTTTGCGTTTATTTCGACATCATTTTGGTCTTTTATTCCAAATATCTTATCATTTCTTCATATTTCACTGAGCACTCCTTTCCCATGGTCTTTCTTACTCACACTTTCTCTCTCACCCCATCTCGATCAGGGAAACCGGAGATAGCGTTCTTCATTTTTTAACCGGATATTCCAACAAGGTTACACCACCCAGGAACTTTTCATGTCTTTTTTTCGTTTTTTAATCATCTCTCTCTCTCTCTCTCTCTCTCTCTCTCTCTCTCTCTCTCTCTCTCTCTGTTATTCAATGAGTCCTTAAAGCCTTCTGCTACATTAAAAGTTAATGTTTATTTTACGGAGACGACATTTGTAGAATTGTTTCTATGTATAGCCTAACAACGATGCGTTCACCTATAGAGAACGGAAAATTCCATTCTTTTTGTACTGTGAGATCTTGAGGATGATGTTTTAATGTGATTATTTTATTCTAATTGTAGGTTATAACCGGTTGCTCTAATGGAGAGGAGGAGTCAATGAATTTTAATTCTTGATAGAAAATGTTGCTGCACTTGGTGGCAACTGTATATATAGTCTTAATCCCCTAACACAATCATCAACCCGTTCAAATACAGTTGGGTTTTTTCTTAGTTCACATTTATAGAAATTTCATTATTTCTATTTCTTATTCCTCTTTGTTCATCCATAAAATCCTTTAGTAAACTTTAGTTATGAGTCCTACAGAGAGAGAGAGAGAGAGAGAGAGAGAGAGAGAGAGAGAGAGAGAGAGAGAGTTCTTGATGATTTGATGAAAGGTTTAATCCTGATGGGGATGAGAAGTACTACCTGTGTGTAGTAATATGGAGATATGTATTTTCGCGGAGTACTCACTCTTTATTTAATTCCCAATTGCGATCCACATCAATCAGCAAACTGCCAGTTACATAATTAATTTCTGTGCCCCCACAGACAAACTCTTGGTTTTATGGATTTCACCTTCATAGTTACCCCTGTTTAATGGGATCGAACTTGGGTCACTGTGCGTAAGTTGAACCTGTTCATGGAGGACGCATATTGGGATATCATCATCCGCAACAGGTCTTCTTTTTCTTAAAAATTTTGAAACTTGGTCCCGTATGACACTGAATAACAACGTCTTCATTTATATAAATTGTCAGGCAATGAACGGGTTTCGATTCACCCGGTCAAAATAGAGAGCTCCCGATCTTGTTTGCGCTGTTATCTGGATGCGAAGCCAAAGCTAATTACTCGTACCCATTGGGTCTGTAAGCAGCAGCTATGCTTTATTTCCTCGTCCTTTGTAAAACACGAGATTTGAAAAACAGATTAATGAGATTTCGGATTTTTACGAATATTTCCATTTGCCATTTCATCCTCTTGGATTTTGTTTTGTCTCATTGCTATCGGTAAAGATTTTTTTTTATAATGTCGCGTCATATTAAAAAACACTTTGGTTTTGTTAGTATGCATCAGTTTTTTTTTTTTTTTTAATTGACTTAGTTTATTATTTATTATGTAAGTT
>NC_090728.1:105293404-105308404 GCF_036898095.1 Palaemon carinicauda
GCGAAATCCGGGACCAGTACGTCCTAGATTTCGTCAATGTCGTCTTCTGTATTGCAATATTCGTGGTCTTCATGCAAATATCCAAGACCTTACAGTTGCGTCCAGACAGTATGATATTCTTTTGTGCTCAGAAACTTTGGTTTCTAATATGAGGCACTCATCTGAGCTCCTTATAGCTGGTTTTAAGAAGTCAATAATGCTGAAACGTGATGCCATTCCTAGGGCCAGGGGAATGGCGGTGTATATTAGGACCGAGTACCCTGCTTCTCATAAGTCCTGCTATCAATGTGGATGTCATGAGATTCAGGTAATAAAAGTTTGTGGCAGGCATAACAACTTTTATTTGTGTTCGATCTACCGGAATCCAGACATGGATGATTCTATCTTCGATTGTCTTCTTACCATTATGGCTAAGATACAAGAAGATGATAGAAAGGCTTCTTTTGTCTTTGTTGGTGATTTTAATGCTCACCATAGGGAGTGGTTAAGTTCTATCTCTCCTACCGATCGCCATGGCTTAAGAGCTTTAGACTTTGCCTCTGAATCAGGCTGTGAGCAAATCATAAATGAAGCTACTCACAGGTCTGGTAATTGCTTGGACCTCGTATACACTGACTCCCCTGGCGTTATAACTAGTAAGGTTGGTTCTCCAGTCGGGACTTCTGATCATGCCTTGATTTCATTATTAGTGAAGACTGAGCAGCCTGTCCCTGATATATCATATTCCTGTAAAATTTATATGAAATCCCAAGCAGACTGGAATGGGATTTTGCATGATCTTTTGTCCTTGAATTGGTCACAATTATATAATAGTGTAGATCCTGTTGTCTCTTTGAATGAGAATCTAGTCAACATAATTGATAGGCGTATCCCTTCTCGTGTGCTAAGGTACCGAATGAAGGACAAACCGTGGTTCAATGATGATTGTAGACGTGCTTATTTGGAGAAGCAGGAGGCCTATCACCTTTGGAAGGGTAACAGATCAGATTTGACCTGGAACAACTATACTCAGCTTCGAGCTTTTGCTCAGAGAGTTTATGCCTCAACTGAAAAGGAGTACAATTTAATCATAAAAGAAACACTTTCTGGTACAACTCAGGAACATAAATGGTGGTCTACCCTTAAATCTGCACTCTTTGGTGTAGATGCAACAGTTCCTCCTTTACTTAAACCAGATGGCTCAGTCACTCACTGTCCAAAGGAAAAGGCAACCCTTTTGGCTGATGTTTTTGACAGTAAACAGAGTAATGAAAAACTTGAACTTCCTCATTCCTGTTTTCCTGAGGCTAAACTAACTAGTTTAGCTTTTCGATCTCGTGAGATTAAAGCTCTGTTGATGGACCTTGATGCTTATGGAGGTGTAGACCCAAATGGTATTTTTCCTTTGTTTTTTATAAAGACAGCAGATTTCTTAGCTCCAAAGTTATCTGTTATTTTGCGCAAGTTAGCAAGAAGAGGAGCTTTTAGCACTTGTTGGAGAATTGGTAATGTTACTCCTCTATGTAAATGTGTTTGTGGTAGCTCAAGTCCCTCTGATTACCGCCCAATTTCCATAACTCCCATATTATCTAAAGTTTTTGAACGTCTTCTGGCAAAACGTCTTAATAGGTTTGCTGAAGGTAATCATCTATTCCCTAGTTTGCAATTTGGTTTTCTTAAAGGCCTTGGAGCATGTGATGCCCTTCTTACAATCTCCAATGCAGTACAGAAATCCCTTGATTGTGGTCGGGAAGTTCGTATGATTGGCCTTGATTTTAGTGCTGCCTTTGACCGTGTTAATCATGAGGCCCTTGTTTTCAAACTGAAACAGTTGGGAGTGGGTGGGTCGTTTCTTAGCATTATTATTGATTTTTTAAGTAGTAGATCTCAAAGAGTAGTTGTTGATGGGCACCATAGTGAGTGTAGGAATGTGATATCCGGTGTTCCACAGGGTAGTGTTCTTGGCCCATTACTTTTCATTCTATATACACATGACATGTGGTTTGGCCTAGAAAATAAGCTTGTTGTATATGCAGATGATGCTACTCTCTTTGCATCAATTCCATCCCCTGAATGTAGATCTGGGGTTGGTGAATCCCTTAATAGAGATTTAGCTAAAATTAGTGCATGGTGCAAGTTATGGGGTATGAAGTTGAATCCTAACAAAACTCAAAGTATGATTGTAAGTAGGTCAAGGACAGTGGCTCCTCAACATCCGGATCTCAGTATTGATAATGTTTCTTTAAATTTGTATGACTCTTTCAAAATTTTAGGTGTGTTTCTCGATAGCAAATTTACTTTTGAGAAACATATAAGGTCTGTGTCTTCTTCAATTGCACAAAAAATTGGCTTATTGAGAAAGTCTTTTAAGATATTTGGTGATCAATCTATTCTGAAGAAGTGTTTTAATTCTTTTATTCTACCTTGTTTTGAGTATTGTTCTCCTGTCTGGTCTTCAGCTGCTGATTCTCATCTTAATTTGTTGGACAGAAACTTACGGTCTATTAAATTTCTTATTCCTGATCTAGATATTAATCTCTGGCACCGTCGTTCAATTAGTTCATTATGCATGTTGCATAAGATTTTTCATAACTCTGACCATCCTTTACATTCAGATCTCCCTGGACAATTCTATCCTGTTCGTAATACTAGGCAGGCAGTTAATTCTAATAGCCAGGCCTTCTCCATCACGAGGCTCAATACTATACAGTACTCTAGAAGTTTTATTCCAGCTGTTACCAAGTTGTGGAATGATCTTCCTAATCGGGTTGTTGAATCAGTAGAACTTCAAAAGTTCAAAGTGGGAGCAAATGCTTTTTTGTTGACCAGGCGGACATGAGTCTTTTTATAGTTTATATATGACATATTTGTTTTTGACGTTGTTAGTAGTTTGTATATGACATATCTGTTATGACGTTGTTACTTTTTTTAGAATGATTTATTGTTAATTTGTTCTCTTCAGTTATTTATTTCCTTATTTCCTTTCCTCACTGGGCTATTTTTCCCTATTGGAGCCCCTGGGCTTATAGCATCTTGCTTTTCCAATTAGGGTTGTAGCTTGGATAGTAATAATAATAATAATAATAATATCCTTTTATTACGGAAAAATAGAATTTACAATTCTTAAGGAAAAGTATCAAGCTGTAATTTCACTTCACAGATTACAAAATCAAATCATTTACATCTCAATCAATACTCACCGCTACTATATTGCGAGAAATAAAAAAAAGAGTACAGTTTCCTATCAAAGAACATCAAAAGACGCTTATGTGCTGCTACAGACAGAGCACGAGTCCAAATCATATTGTAGGTTTCTATCGAATGATTTAGTATCACCTCATATCATAACAGCAAGTTTACGTTAAAGTTTGGGCTACTGAAAATTTATTGAAATTAATCCTATTCCCTTGATAAAAACACTCAAAGAAACCCCCTATTACTTAGATATAACTTAATTTTTGAATCGCAGCTCTTTTTAGATTAGGTCACTTCTACTTTAACTTACACCTTTTAGCACACGTGATCGATTCCAAGAGTTAAGACTTTTCTAGATTTATGCATCAAATTATATTTTTTACAAAACGAAATCAGAATACATCACATTAGATTTTTCACACACCGTAAGAAGAATACATCGCCTCAGATTTTTCACACACCATAATGGGAATATATCGCATTAGATTATTCGCACACCGTAATAGGAATAACATCGCATTAGATTTTTCACACCCCAAAAAGAATACATCGCTTTAAATTTTTCACACACCGTAATAAGAATACATCCCTTTAAATTTTTCACACGCTGATAAGAATACATCGTTTTAGATTTTTCACACACCGTGAGAAGAATACATCACATTAGATTTTTCACACACCGTAATAAGAATACATCACTTTAAATTTTTCACACACCGTAATAAGAATATATCGCATTAGATTTTTCACACACCATAATAAGAATACATCACTTTAGATTTTTCACACACCATAATAAGAACACATCGCATTAGATTTTTCACACACTGTAATAAGAATACATCACTAGATTTTTCACACATTGTAATAAGAATACATCGCTTTAGATTTTTCACACATTAATAAGAAGACATCGCTTTAGATTTTTCACACACCATAATAAGAATACATCGCTTTAGATTTTTCCCACACCATAATAAGAATACATCGGATTAGATTTTTCACACCGTAATAAGAATATATCACTTTAGATTTTTCACACACCGTAATAAGAATACATCGCTTTAGATTTTTCACACACTGATAAGAATACATCGCTTTAGATTTTTCACACACCGTAATAAGAATACATCGGATTAGATTTTTCACACACCGTAATAAGAATATATCACTTTAGATTTTTCACACACCGTAATAAGAATACATCGCTTTAGATTTTTCACACACTGATAAGAATACATCGCTTTAGATTTTTCACACACCGTAATAAGAATACATCGCCTCACATTTTTCACACACAGTAATAAGAACACATCGCATTAGATTTTTCACACACTGTTATAAGGTTATATCGCATTAGATGATTCCCACACCGTAATAAGAATACATTGCTTTAGATTTTTCCTACATCATAATAAGAATATATCGCTTTAGGTATTTCACACGCCGTAATAAGAATACATCGCATTAGATCTTTCCCACATTGTAATAAGAATACATAGCTCTAAATTTTTCCCACGCCTTGATAAGAATTCATTGCATTAGATTTTTCCCACACCGTAATAAGAATACATCGCTTTCGATTTTTCACACACAGTAAAAAGAATAAATCGCATTAGATTTTTCCGACAACGTAATAAGAATACATCACTTTAGATTTTCCAAAAAACATAATAAAAGTACATCACTTTAGATTTTTCACACACCGTAAAAAGAATACATCGCGATAGATTTTTCACACACTGTAATAAGAATACATCACATTAGATTTTTTCACACTGTAATAAGAATAAATCGCATCAGATTTTTCACACACCGTAATAAGAATACATCCCATTAGACTTTCCAAAACCGTAATAAGATTACATCCATTTAGAATTTTCACACACCGTCATAAGCATATATCGCAATAGATTTTTCACACACCTTAATAAGAATACTTAGCATTAGATTTTTCCCACACTGTAATAAGAATACATCGCATTAGATTCTTCACACACCGTAATGAGAATACATCTCATTAGATTTTTTCCTACAATGTAATAAGAATATATTGCTTCAGGTTTTTCCCACACAGTAATGAGAATATATCGCTTTAGATTTTACCCACATCATAATAAGAATACATCACATTAGATTTTTCTCACACTGTAAAAAAAAAAAACACCGTTTTCGATTTTCCACACACAGTTATAGGTATACTTCACATTAGATTTTTCACACACCGTAATAAGAATACATCGCATTAGATTTTCTCGCATCAGAAATAGAATACATTGCTTTAGATTTTTCACACACCGTAATAAGAATAAATCGCTTTAGTGTTTTCACACACCGTAATAAGAATACATCCGTTTAGATTTTTCACACACCGTAATAAGAATACATAGCATTAGATTTTTCCTGCACCGTAATAAGAATACATCGCTTTATATTTTCATACATCGTAATAAGAATACATCGCATTAGATTCTTCACACACTGTGATGAGAACACATCACATTAGATTTTTCCCACACCATAATAAGAATACATCATTTCAGATTTTTCCCCACACCTTAATAAGAATACATCGCTTCAAATTTTTCCCCACACCGTAATAAGAATACATCGCATTACATTTTTCGCACACCGTAATAAGAATACATTGCAGTAGATTTTTCCCACACCGTAATAATACGCTTTAGATTTTTCACACTAAGTAATAAGAATACATCCCATTAGATTTTTCCCACACCGTAATAAAAATACGTCGCATTAGATTTTTCCCAAACCTTAATAAGAATACATCGCATCATATTTTTCAAACACCGTAATAAGAATACATCGCATTATATTTCTCCAACCCCGTAATAAGAATATATTGCATTAGATATTTTACACACCGTAATAAGGATACATCGCATTTGATTTTTTTGGCACTGTAATAAAAATACATTGTATTAGTTTTTTCTGGCACCAAATAAGAATACATCGCTTCAGAGTTTTCCTGCACCGTAATAAGAATATATCGCCTCACATTTTTGCGGCACTGCAAGTAGAATACATTGCATTACATTTTATTGCCACTGTGATAAGAATGCATAACTTTAGATTTTTCTCACATCATAGTAAGAATACATTTTATCATATTTTTTTCTCGCACCGTAATAAGAATACATTGTATTAGATTTTTCCAACAGCATAATAAGAATATATCACTTTAGATTTTTCTTGCACCGTAATAAGAATACATCGCTTCACATTTTTCCGGCACTGCAAGTAGAATACATCACATTAGATTTTATCGGCACTGTGATAAGAATACATAACTTTAGATTTTTCTCGCACCACAGTAAGAATACATTTTATTAGATTTTTGCCACACCGTAATAAGGATACATCGCTTTAAATTTTTCTTGCACCGTAATAAAATTACAATGTATAAGATATTTTCCCGCACCCAAATAATAATAGATCGCTTTAGATTTTTCTTGCACCTTAATAAGAATACATTGAATTAGATTTTTCTGGCACCATAATAAGAATACATCACTTTAGATTTTTTTCACACCATAATAAAAATACATTTTATTAGATTTTCCCACACCGTAAAGAATACATCCCTTTAGATTTTTCTCACACTGTAATAAAAATAGATTAATAGTAGATTTATCCCTCTCTGCAATAAGAATACATCACTTTCGATTTTTCTCACACCGTAATAAGAATATATCGCATCAGATTTGTCCAGGCACCGTAATATGAATACATCAAATTAGATATTTTTAGCACCATAATAAGAATACATCACATACGATTTTTCCCACACCGTAGTAAGCATACATCGCATTAGATTTTTCCCGTAATGTAATAGGAATACATTGCATTAAATTTTCCCGTACTGTAATTAGAATACATCGTATTAAACTTTTCCCGTGCCATAATAAGAATACGTTGCTTTAGATTTTTCTCGCGTCTGAATAACAATATATTATATTAGATTTTTTCCCACACTGTAATAAGAATACATCACTTTAGATTTTTCTCGCTCCGTAATTAGAATACGTTTTATTAGATTTTTCATGCAATGTTATAAGAATACATTTTACTTGATTTTTTTCACACTGTAATGAGAATCTATCACTTTAAATTTTTGTCGCACCACGAACCGAAATAGGAATACATTGTATTACATTTTCCCCACCGTAATAAGAATACATTTTATTAGATTTTTCCTGCATTGTAATAAGAATACATTGTATAAAATTTTCCAAAAACAGAGACATTGTATTTGATTTTCCCACACCTTGATAAGAATACATCACTTTAGATTTATCTCGCACTGTATTAAGAATACATTATATTAGGGTTTTCCCACACTAAGAAGAATAAATCACTTTAGATTTCCCCCACACCGTAATAAGAATACATTCACTTTAGTTTTTTCTCGACCGTAATAAGGATACATCACTTTAGATTTTTCTCACAATGTAATAAGAATATATTGTATTAGATTTTTCCTACATCGAAAGAGGAATACATCACTTTAGATTTTCTCACAAAGTAATAAGAATACAATGTATTAGATTCCCCCACACCGTTATATGAGTACATTGCATTAGAATATTCTTGCACCGTAATCAAAATACATTGCTCTAGATTTTTCTCGCAACCTAATAAGAATATATTGTTTTAATTTTTTTCCCACACCGTAAAAAGAGTACATCACTTCAGATTTTTCCCACACCGTAATAAGAATACTTCGCATTAGATTCTTCCTGTCATGTAATAAGAATACACTGCCACAAATTTTCCCGCACTGTAATTAGAATACAGCGTATTAAATTTTTCCTGGACCATAATTAGAATACATCGGTTTAGATTTTTCTCTCGACATAATATTAATAAATTGTATTAAATTTTTCCCGCACCGTAAAATGAGTACATCGCTCTAGATTTTTCCGGCACCGTAATAATAATACTTCGCTTTAGATTTTTCTCGTAATATAATAAGAATATTTGGATATTTAAATTTTCCCCACACCATAATAAGAATACATTATATCAAAGTTTTCTCACACTATAATAAGAAGCCATCGCTTCAGATTTTTCTCGCACCGTAATAAGAATACATTACTTTATATTTTTCTCGCACCGTAACAAAAACATTTTGCATTAGATTTTTCCGGCACTGTTATAAGAATACATCGCTTTAGATTTGCATGGGTCGTAGCAGATACATAAAAGATCACCTTTCATTTATATACTTCATATTTACAGTATGTATGTATAATTCTGACCAATTGCCTGCTAATAATAATAATAATAATAATAATAATAATAATAATAATAATAATAATAATAATAATAATAAATACTACTATTATTACTCATCACTGAAATTATTTTTAGCCCTTAAGACACTCCATAATCCTCACGTCGAGAGTATTTCTAACACAGTTGCCAATTATCTGATTATGGAAAAATTATAACCAACATTCCGTTCAAGGCTTTTGAAGAATTTTTGTAGTCTATTAACGTATGGTTACAAGATTCATTCGTGGACAGTTGCTGAGAGACTAGTGAATGCATAAGGCATTTAGATTTTCAGTGTGAAACAATAGTGGAGAACGTAATTGTCGACTATCAAAAATCTATGATAAAATTATTGGATGCCGTATTATGTTATTAAACCAAATTGAAGATATTTGATATCATACTCTACATTAAACGATTGCATAATGCTGATATTTGTAAAATCCATAGTTAAAGAGTGGAAATTATTTTGGGATGGGCAATGTGTTAATAATTAATGTTAAAAAATATGTATAAGTAACTGGTGATTAATTCATAGAGAGAAATACATGGGCTGTACAATAGAGTTTTGATGAATAAGAATAAAACAAATGCAAAATAAATTTTTGTCCAAGAAAATCGTAGTTTAAGAAAAACTAGTGAGACAAATACCTGCGCTCTCTCTCTCTCTCTCTCTCTCTCTCTCTCTCTCTCTCTCTCTCTCTCTCTCTCTCTCTCTCAAGTTTGAACGCCCAGCTTTGAACGAGTCAACATTAAAAAGACCTTGCCACATTCCTATTACCAATCCGAGTTATCACTTTTTCAATTAAATGCGTGAAGTGGATAATCCAGATTTTACCGATTACAGTTTTCTAATATCAATACTCGTGCTTGCCCGATACATTACCTGTAATCAAAATAAAAAAGGATATTCAGCTATATTATTCTGGCCCGTTCCTGTCTATATTTTTATATTCCATCAAACAGGACTTTTTGTGTGCGTTTTGATGCTATGTTGACATTTTGCATTACCTAAAGTAAAATTGAAATTGGATGGGCTCCTATCTATGTTGGTCATCACTCGGTAGGAGCAAAGTCGATTTTGACATATTGGCCCCGGTAAAGTTGAGGCTGCGCTCGGGAAGTGACTTTATTGAGTCTCTCTCTCTCTCTCTCTCTCTCTCTCTCTCTCTCTCTCTCTCTCTCTCTCTGCATCCGTTTCCTCTTCAATACTTTTTCCTCTTCCGTTTCCGAGACTGCCTCTCTCATCCAGACCCTCCTTCCCCAATTTTTCCATTTGAATTAAGCCCATATTCTCCCTCATTTGTTGACACGGTGTGAGCAAGAATGGCCGATGACTAGGGATGGAATAGTCGAAGAAGGAGAAAAATGTAGTCGTTCAATTTGCATATCTCTCTCTCTCTCTCTCTCTCTCTCTCTCTCTCTCTCTCTCTCTCTCTCTCTCTCTCTCTCTCTCTCTCTCTCTATTGGTATCCAGAATTTTATTTAGTGTCGCATGCTGTTGTTGCTGTTACTATGAAATAAATTTTTTCGCAGTCTCATTTTATCATTCAATTAAATCTCTGCAACCGTTGTAAGTTAGAACATCTTTATCCATTAAAAAGCAAATTGACTTTACCATTTGAAGGATAATAAAAAGGAATAATGATGTCTCTGGATCAAATAATGAAATAATTTACTTCATTATGCCGTGTATTAATTTTGAATAAAGTTAGATATTAGGTTCTAAAGGCATTAATTTTAATGTATTTATGAATATCTTTTTTATTCGTGCAATGATTCTAATTCATAATTTTTTGTTTTATTCTTAACCTCCTCTAGCTGCAACGGGGCGGATAGTGATTCCATTAATTTCCACATAACGCCAAGTGTGTGATTATTTAAAAATAACTCATCATGCTAGATTTCATTAAAGCATTCATCATTTTATCTGGGGCATTAAAGAAGAAGTCTTAAGAGATATATTGCATTGCATCTCTCTCTCTCTCTCTCTCTCTCTCTCTCTCTCTCTCTCTCTCTCTCTCTCTCTCTCTCTCTCATTTTGCTTTTTTCATTTAAACTTGGTGTGTCCTTATATTCATCGTAGAATTTTGTTGAATTATTGAGAATTTTCCAAATAATTTTCATCAAGATTGAGAAATCATTCTTTGAAATTAGGAAAATATGAAATGAATTTGTTTTTATGTAATTTCCCAAAATCTGTAGCAAACCTATTTTCTGGCAGACCTGCTGCTTGCGTTACTGTCTCCAAACGTTTTTAAATATTTTGCTAGCCTGATCAACACGCTTAAAGAATTTGAGAACTGTGTCGTTGATATCTTTTTTTTTTCTTCTTTCATTGATTATTATTATTGAAGTCTTCTTTGTAGCGTATATGACAAAAGTATTCGAAGGACAAATAACACATGCTAATCAACAATCATCAAGTCCCATAGGATTTGCGTTTGATTGCTAGGGTTCTTAATACATAGTTAAAAGGCTAGAAAGGAGAAAACTGGGGGCTAAGGCTCGGACGATATTGGTGTCCAGAAGAGGATATGGATAAGGAAAGGAACTGACTTTCCTTCCTACCCACCCCCTCGATGACATCGTGAACCTTTCATTCGAACTTTTGGCAACTTTCGTCTTCTGACGAGACCCTTCATTTCCTGTCTGCCGCAGCTGGTCTCTCCGGATAGCTCCTCTATCCCTCTACTCAACAGCCTCCTACTACCCTCCCCCATCACTCCTGCGTTTTCCCTATTCCCTCCCCCTCATCGTGTGCTTGTCCAAATACCCCCACCGTAAATATCGTCGCTCCTTTTCCCTTATTCCTTAGGTCTCATTATTTTTGTCTTCTCTTTTTGTAATTTACTTTCATATTCAAGAATTCTGGACTCCAATATTTTTTAGTTATACTCCTCTTAGTAGTTTGTACTACTTTTCTTAATTTTCACATTTGTTTCGAGGATTTCACGCTTGTCTGTGTTCTTATTTCATTGTTTTATGGCTTTTATAAGTTTATGAAACCTTTTAATTTAAATCGAATAACTGATCGAGAAAACTCATATTTTTACAAATTAAAGTTTTGTCAGACTTTAATCATTAATCACGTAATTTATTATCACACAAGAAAAGTATGTGAGACAAGTGACATTGAATGCGTCAACAATAAATCAAGCATATGTGGGATTTGAATATGCACATTTTGAAGTGTGATAAGGCAAACTCGAAATGTCACAATAATGAATTTTACTATGATAATTATGCATTCTTTACACATTTTTACTTTAATTTGAAGTATTTCATGTTTGGTTCAGAAAGATATATAGGAATTTATTACTTATTTTATAATTTTGTTGATCGCCCCAGTATCTGTTTAACAATTAGAGAATTTCTAAGTGGACAGATTACTGCCAACAATGCTTTTAATAAGTTTAATTGTATCACTTAATGAATATCTCAGACTTATAGAATGCATGGTAGAATATGGCTGCAATATGTTTGTCATTACCTATTCTAAAGATATAAGAAAATATATAGGCTACCATAGTTATCGAAAGGTAAAAAATTATTTCCATCAGAAAATGTCAAGTAACTTGATTAACCTCAGCAGTTCTCCAAAGAACCTTTGTCTGAAGTCTTCAACACAATTGTTGCATGGATACCATTTCTTGCAACTGGTGGCTGTGGCGTGAAATTCTTTTGTATCACCTCTGCAGGGAAGAGCTCCTTTATAGCGTCCCAACACTTAACTAATGTCAAAAGCCTTGTCACTTCTTTTGTTTCTCTATCGCGGTACGCTTCACGTGTAGTAGTGTGATGTGTGTTTATATACATCTGATGTGTTAGTCTTAATGTTTTCAAGTTTATATGACTTTAAGAGACCTTTAATATTCTATTTTAAATTGATTTTCCTGTATTTGCAGAGTGAATTAATTCTTTATTTTCTTCGATGATCAAGTTCCATAGGGAACATCAGAATTCTTACCATTATCTTTTTAATGGATGAAATGTCAGTATTATTTAGCATTATATATGATCATATTAATCTCTCTCTCTCTCTCTCTCTCTCTCTCTCTCTCTCTCTCTCTCTCTCTCTCTCTCTCTCTCTCTCTCTCGACCAGTATTAACTTATTAATCAGAAACTTGGAACGTTACTAAAGCATTAGAACATAATTAGTTTCAACTCGAAGAACTATGGAAAGAATAATGATGGAAATCACCTTAAAAGACAGAAAATAAGCAACATGTATACGAGAGCAAACTCAAGTAGAAGATATTCTAACAACATAAAAAAGAATGACAGGTAATAGACGGAGGTTATTAATAACAGAATGGGTCCCTAAAGATTGCAAAAGAAGCAGGGGAAGGAAGAGAAGACAATGGATTGACAAATTAAGAATATTTGCAGGCATAAACTGACACAAAAAATATCTATATATGTTTCTTCAAAAAGGCCCATAAAAGAAACAAATGAAATATAAATAAATCACTATATTTCGACCAATACACATTGGCCCTCTTCAAGGTGTAAAGTAAAAATGAATAAAGTAGACAGAGACGGTTTATGTAGGAAAGCAAAAGGGTGTTTCTAATTGTTCCAAGGTTGTTTTAAGTGCTGGAAGGATTAGCCAAATTTAATTACATCTAGGTGCGTCTTCGTATTGTTGAGCCGCTCGGAGAAGGTCTTAAAAAGAAAAGATGATTTACTCCAGCTAATCTGGTGCCCTAAATCTCTAAGGTGAACGAAAATCCTTGAGTTTTCAAAGCCATACCTAACAGATCTTTTATGTTCGGATAATCTTTGAGATAGAGAACGGCCCGTTTGTCCGACTTAGCCTTTTTCACAATCCCCACATGGTTCTTTATAAACACGGGATTCTATATCTCTTTTATTATGATAAACATTAATAAGGGCGCTTCCTATGGTCTTGGTAAGCAATGTAAAGCTCTCAAGTCTTACCTAGAATCACTACTTACAAAGGTCCTGATCAATGATCTACTAGGTTTCTTGAAAAATGAATCCCCTATGAAGATCACTTCCCCCTTGGTATAAAAAAAAAAAAAAAAAAAAAAAAAAAAAAAAAAAAAAAAAAAAAAAAAAATAAACAATTACCTTCATTAGACTGACGAATAACGTATTCTCTTTCTTTGGTAATTTTTACAAGCAAAAATTTTGTTGTAGGATGGGCAGCCCGTTATCCCCACTTCTAGCCAATCTCTACATGGATGATTGAAACGGAAATTTTTACAACGATTAAACCTACGAACATGGTTTGGCAACGCTATGTTGACGACATTTTCACGTATTGGGATAACAGCTGGGGAGATTTTAATATATTTTTCAATTATCTAAATTTCCAATTCCATAGCGTAAAATTTAAAACTGAATGGGAAAAAAAATGGAAAATTAGTTTTTTTGGACATTAATTATAAGGGAATCGTCATGGTACAATTTCACTTTGCATAGAAAACCATTTTTTTTTCTATTTCTTACATTTATTTCTTAAGCTATCACGACATTTCTGTAAAAAATGGAGTATCTTGTAATCTATTTCTTAGAGGCTTGAGAATCTGTTCCCAAGCCTAAACTTAAGTAAAGAATTTGAAATTATTCGTAAACAACTCGCCCATCTGGCCCAGCTATTCTACCCGACGTATGTCATAGAAAAGGCCATCAACAAAGCCAACACGATATATTTTAAAGATCATGATGTTACCAACCAAAGAGATTTTAGAAATAAAATAAAAACTCCCATATATAGAAGGTATCAAGAATTAAAAAAAATAATATCAAAACTGAGAACCCCTTTGTTTTTTCATATCCCAAGACCATAGGAAGCGCCCTTATTAATGTTTATCAAAATAAAAGAGATATGGAATCCGGCGTTTATAAAGTACCATGTGGGGATTGTGAAAAAGTCTACGTTGGACAAACGGGCCCTTCTCTATCTCAAAGATTATCCGAACATAAAAGATCTGTTAGCTATGGCATTGAAAACTCGGGGATTATCGTTCACCTTAGAGATTTAGGACACCAGATTAACTGCAGTGAGTCGTCTTTGCATTTTAAGAGTACCTGTTCTTACAGAAGGAAGATCCTGGAATCAGCCATCATAAATCAGTCAAACACAATGAACTTATCCGGAGGCCAATACAAAGCTGACACAGTGGACAACACTCTTCTCAATCTGATCTTAAAGGTAATCCACAAAGACCGCCCACCAGATATGCATGAGAGGACAAGACATACTCCGAGGCGCTGAATAATACGAAAACGCACCTGGATGTAATCAAATTTGGCTAATCCTTCCAGCACGTAAAAAAAAAAAAAAACCTTAGAACAACTAGAAACACTCTTTTGCTTTCCTATGTAAACCGTCACTGTCCACTTTATTCCTCATTTTTACTTTACACCCTGAAAAGGACCAATGTGTATTGGTAGAAATATAGTGATTTATTTATATTTCATTTGTTTCTTTTATGGGCCTTTTTGAAGAAACATGTTAAACTGTCCAATTACAGTTATAAGTAAGTATAAGATAT
>NC_090728.1:105310904-105318404 GCF_036898095.1 Palaemon carinicauda
TCATATTAATTTATAATGTATATCTAAGACGAGATTAGAAAAGATTGAGCCTCCCTAATAAGCAGAAAGGTTTTTAGTATAATGTACACACTCTAGAGCATGTAAAAGTGTGCAGTCGTATCTAAGATCTACTTATATTTCTCATTTCCAACTCAAGTCACTTGCTCGTGTAATGAAGACAAATGGCATGGAAGGATTCTTTTGCTGGTTCATTTAAAAACTTTTTACGTGGCTTTTTCCACTGGTTATTTCTATGTTTGTTTCTTTAATGACAAGGTTATAATTACGCTATATCACTATTGTAGAATGAAGCCTTTTTAAAGTTTACATCTATATAGATTAATTTTGACCTTAAACCTCGTTCAACTAATGTCTGTAAATCTTTTCCTCTTGTTTTTTTTTTTTAAGTTTTTTTTTATAGTTTATATATAAAATATTGATTCTGATACTGTTACTGTTCTTGGAGCATTTTATTTTAATTGTTATATACTTTTCTTGTAGTTTCCTTATTTCATTTCCTCACTGGGCTATTTTCCTGTTGGAGACCTCGGGCTTATAGCATTTTGCTTTATCAACTGGGGTTGTAGCTTAGTAATTGATAATAATAATAATAATAATAATAATCATCATCATCATCATCATCATTATCATCATCCTCATCTCCTACGCCTATTGACGAAAAGGGCCTCAGTTATATTTCGCCAGTCATCACTTTCTTGAGCTTTTAAATCAATAGTTCTTCATTCGTCCTCTCCTACTTCACGTTTCATAATCCTTAGCCATGTAGGTGTGGGTCTTCCAACTCTTGTAGTGCCTTGTGGAGCCCAGTTAAGCATTTGGTGAACTAATCTCTCTTGGGGAGTGCGTAGTTCTTGACCAGATCATCTCCATTTGCCCCTCACATATGACACTCGAGTAATCACTCTTATATTTTCATTTCCAATCCTGTACTGCAATTTAACTCCTAATATTCTTCTGAGGACTTTGTTCACAAATCTACAAAATCTGTTTGATGTTGTTTCATTGTCATACCACAGCTCATGTCAATTCAGTAATATCGATCTCACTAAACTGATATATAGCCTGATTTTTATGTGTAATTTCAGACGATTTGATTTCCAAATTTTATTTACCCTAGCAATTATCTGATTTGCTTTTTTCAATCTTTCATCATACTCTAATTCTAAAGATCTGTATTAGAGATCTTAGTTCCTAAATATTTAAAGGATTCTACCTCATTAATCCTTTCTCCTTCCAATGATATTTTCATCTTCCATTGCATATTCCATTCTCATCATCTCTGGCTTTCTTCTTGAGCCCAACCTCCTGTGAAATTTCATACATTCTGGTAAGCAAGCATGGCATATCCTGTGGGGTTCTGCTAAGAAGGACAGCGTCATCAGCATACTCTAGGTCAGCTAATTTCCTATTCCCAATCCAGTTCAATCCTTCTCCACCATCTCTGACTGTTCTATGCATTACAAAATCCATGAGGAGGATAAACAACATAGGTGACAACACATTCCCTTGGAGTACTCCACTGTTCATTGGAAATTCATTTGATATGACTCGACTAACATTAACTTTGCACTTACTGTGCTCATGAACACACTTAATCAAATTTCATATTCAAGAGGAACTCCATAATAATGCAAGACTCTCTACAAAATTGGCTTGTGCACACTATCAAAGAGTTTTGCATAGTCCACAAATGCCATCGACAGTGGATTCCTATATTCTACACATTGGTGCATAACACGTTTTAAAGTTAAAATTTTATCAGTGCAACTTCTACCTTTTCTAAATTTTGCTTGTTCATCTCTCAGTTTTTTATCATTTCTCTGTAGCCTCTGTAGAACAAGAATACTATATATTTTCACTGACATAAGTGTGATGCTTCTGTAATTATTGCAATCGGTCAAATCTGCTTTTTTGCCATTTTCACCAACAATCCTAGATCCCATTCATCAGGTTTGGCCTCTTCACGCCACATTCTACAAAATAATCTTGTAAGTTTTCTGGGAGTCACTTCATTTCCGCCAATAACATCTCAGCAGTTATTCCATCGTATCCCGGGGCTTTTCATCTCTTGAGTTTTCTAAGAATAGCTTCGACTTCAAATACACTGAATTCATTCATGGACACATGAAGGTCTTCCTCAGCTTCAGGTATGTTAATCAAATTATTCCATTCATATCTCTTATTAATGACCTTACCAAACTGTTCCATCCAACTTTGCCCCTCTTCATGTTCGGTTGTTATAACAGATCCATCATTCTTTTTGATGGGTATATACTTCTTATTTGCCCTCGTGGAGGTTTTATTTATAATTCTATGAACAATTCTCACACCATAGCCACTCCCTGTATTCATACCTTTGTCATCCTCATCTGCTTTACTGTCTAAATATTCTCTCCAGTCAATTCTGGCTTTTCTTTTGACTTCACTATCAATACTGGAATACTTAGCATGGTCTACCTTGTAATTTTCATTACTTCCTCGGAAATTGTCAACAATCAATTTCCGTCTTTGTCTCCTTTTTAAAAGTATCCCAAGTATCATTTGATATCCATGGCTATCTCCTTGTAACTACATGTCCCAAAACTTTGCCACCAATAGACTGATATATGTTCCTAATATCAAACCATTCTTTGTTAATTGTCTGCTTTCTTCTCTTAAAGTCTCCAAGACTACAAATCAATTCCTACATTCAATTGCAAAGATTTCTCTGTGCTCATCTTCTAAAAGCTTAGTTGTATCAAACCTAGTTATTCTATCTTTCTGTTGGGTGCTTTAATTTTTAATTACAGTGTGGCAGCTGGTGATCCTTACCAATATCTGCACCTCTATAGCTTCTCACATGTCTCTCTAAGTCCTCCTTCTCTCTTCATTAATGGCTATGTGACCTTTTTTGATTTTTGTAAATGCCACATGGTGAAGTCAATGTATAGTTTTGGATATCCTTGTGCTGGAAAAGAGTACCTCCAATAACAAGATTGTTTGCTGAACAGAAACCTATGAAATGGACTCCATTTTAATTTGCAACTTCCCCAAGTCCCTCAACACCCATTACATTCTCCATGCCTCGATTACTCTTTCCAACTTTAGCAATGAAGTCACCAATCAGAATTTTCATATCTCTCTTTGGGATCTTATCTATTACTCTCTACAGTTCTTCATAGTATTCATCTTCAGTTTCTTCAGAGGTATCATTTGTTGGTGCATAGCACACTATAATGCTCATATTGCACTGCTTTTATTTAAACTTTGCAAGTAACCATCTGCTATTTACAACTCTCTACTCAGTTAATGCCTTTTCTGCTCTTGGTGTCATCATCATTCCTACCCCCTCTCTTCCAACTCCATCAGTTCTTCCTGAATAGATGTATATATCCTAGTCTAAGATTTCCTTACCCATCTCCCTTACAACGCATTTGACTAAGGGCCAAGATATCCAAATCATATTTCACAAATTCATTCTCCACTTGCTGTAACTTTCCAATCTGATTCATGTTTATAACATTACAATTACCAATTTTCAAATTTTCTTAAGTATTTATAAACCGGGAGATTTTTAGCACCCTGCTACGGCCGGGACTGGGGTCCATTCTGTCATTTTCGCTTTCCATAGACTGACTAAATCCATAGAGGATTCATTGGCTAGATTCAGCAAAGGATAACCATTTCCTTGTGACGGGCAGTGCCAATCTAACTAAGGCAAGTGACCCCTGCCGGTGCATACTAATTCTAGTAATATCATCTTCCAAGCATCGAAGGTATATGCCGAAGAGATAGCTTCTCTATCGCCTTAAAATCTATCTGTCACCCCGCGGTCAGTGACTTCTTTGAGATTTAGGGGGGCATATCCTCCATAACCAAAGTTTTAGTTACTTCACCAGGTTGCTCATCCGCTTATATAACCTTTGGCAAACATGGATTGCTAAGGTATACCGCCTTGCACGGGAATAATAATAATAATAATAATAATAATAATAATAATAATAATAATAATAATAATAATAATAATAATAATAATAATAATAATAATATTGCTGGGAATGTTATTTCTCCCGGTTTGATATTCAGACTGGGCAAGGATGTTTGACATATTTTCACTCTTTTTTTTCCATCCATAATTTTGTTCTGAAGTTGATAATGTACGGTTTTCAGTAATTTCTAATGTTGTTACACTAGAGACTACGTCACAACAGTTTTTAAGCCTACCATGGAATGTATTTGTATATTTGAACCAGTTACTGTTTTCTCTGTTCACGTTGAACTCACATCTTCCAGTATCGTATGCCATTCACATTAAATCATATCAAGTACTTGTTATGATCATCACTAAAGATGAACATGTCGCTGGGTGGGTGAAAGCACATGCAATCTTTTCTTGATAAAACTAATCTCTTTATTAATAGTTTTTATTTCAAATTCACGAAAATTGTAGAAATGTTCTTTAAATTTGTTATACATGGACTCTTGATTTGCCCTGCCAGAAAAAGAACATTATTAAGCTAACCAATTCTTGTTACAGCTCTCCACAAATTCTACTGTCATTTTTCGTGGCAACTACTGGGAAATATGTCTGAGAAATCACCACTTCTAAGAAACCATGCCTCAGTTTTTCTATAAGATTTGCTGAGTAAAAGCTTTGCACATCATAAACAGCCTATATTTTAGCTGTTTTTGCATAGTCCTTACATCACTACGAGAATAATTTCGTTCAGAATTCTTTCATCTTTGTTTGTTTTAGACGTTGCTTTAAAAGGCCTCTTGATTGATGGGCGTCCGGAAGCTAAAGGAAAACATTGTAATTCCTTTTCATCCATGAATTATGACAAGAATCATAATTCAGCAAATGCCTTTTCCAGTTTCATTTTAATATACTGTATATATATGTATATATATATATATATATATATATATATATATATATATATATGAATATATATACTTTATATATATATATATATATATATATATATAAATATATATATATGTGTATATATATATATATATATATATATATATATATATATATATATATATATATATATATATATATATATGTACATATATATATATATATATATATATATATATATATATATATATATGTATATATATATATATATATATATATATATATATATATATATATATATATATATATTCTTATGAAGCTGGTCTAGTGTAGAGTAAATACCATAGCTTATTGATGACTGTATTTATATTTTATTTATATTTAATTTTTGCATTGAAGAGATGATACCCAGCTCTTAAAATGATCACCTCTCATGTGGATGTAAGTGTTTTATGTAAATTACGTAAGACTTTTGTCGTTAATTTCATTTTATTTGATATTTTAGTTAGTATATGTATATTTACGTTATTTTTCAAGAATTAGCTTTTACTTCACGCATGTTTGTTACGAAGTATTACGTATTTTATTTGAGTGTTCTGGGATTCATCCGAGATATGAACAAGGGCTTGGGTAATGTTCTTTTAAATTTTATGATGTATTGCCTCATGTTTGAGAGAGAATGTTCAGTAATATGTGCTTTGGAAAATTCGCAAAGAAACGTCGCAAAGGTCTGGTGAGAGGATATCTTTTATTTTATTTTGGGGACAAAGGGTGGCTGGAGCTAGCCGACTGAAAGAGCCGTCTGGCATGGCATGCATACAGTGTTTGGGAAAGTATTACTTGGCAACTCACGCCTTTTGCTGACCCACCAATGTTTCCCAGTTCGTTTTGAAGGCTCTGGAAGCAGTTAGATTTCATATAAAAGGTGACCCAAGGTAAGGTTAGACTCAGATAGCGATAGAGAATTGCAGCCTGAAGACAACCCTCTTCTCCTCACCTCTCTCACTCTCGCACATAACCCAGTGTATTGTTTTTGAAAGCGTTCAGTACGTTTAGTGTCTCCTCTCCTAAGTGACTGTGCCTCAAAGCAAATCGTTTGTCGAAAAAGATACATAAGAGGAAACGGTGATTTTGAATTTATTGTATTAGGGAGAGTGTTGCCATTGTATAAAAATTTTTTTAATTGGCCCTGTAGGTAGGTTAGATTTTGTAATGTGATCTGGTTATCGATTTTCATTAAGTATCAGTCTTGAATATTGACTATTCAGATTTTGATTTCAAGCTTTTGTATAATTTACATTGCATTATTTCTTTTCTTAGTCTAAAGTTTATTCAGATATAATAGTTTTGTTAAGACAATTTTTACCAGTTTCTTATTTTGTTATTATGTAAATTCTTTTCAAAGTGTTGCAATTTATGTAGAATATATTTATTTGTGTAAAGAGTGTATTATTCCAATCATCATTATTTAGAACCAGATTCCGCTCGTTTCTTGTTAAGAACCACAGTAAGTCATAACAATACTGAAGAGTAATTACCCGGTTTAGTTTTGAGTGTACTGAAGAGAACATACCACTCTTCGTGGCTGAGTGGTATGGTCAATGTCACACAAGTATCATGGACCAGGGTTCGAAGCCCGGCCGGACAGATACTATAGTCTTTGAGTGATTTCGCCTGGGGCTCTGATTCAGAGGTTCTTAAGAGAATCCAGACTTTAATGTGTTAATATATATATGGTTTATTTGAAATATGAAAAACACGTTTAAATGTGCAAAATTTATCATATGTATATATATATATATATATAGGTATATATATATATATATATATATATATATATATATATATATATATATATATATATATGTAGCCCAACCTTTGGCTTTTAGGAAGCATTCCTCTAATAAATATTATGTTAACATGCGACCTCTTAATATTAAACAAGTATTTCATCTAGGACTCATACAGTGACTGTATGGGTCCTGATTTCATCTTGATTCATTTATTATTTTGTAACCACACGTACTCATATAATAATAATAATAATAATAATAATAATAATAATAATAATAATAATAATAATAATAATAATAATAATGATAATAATAATAATAATTTATATATATATATATATATATATATATATATATATATATATATATATATATATATATATATAGATATATATATATATATATATATATATATATATATATATATATATATATACTGTATATATGTGTTATATATATGTTATTATTGGATGACAGAAAGACTTACAGGAGAAGAACATCATGAGTTTAAACCATGAAGATGATTTCTGAATGAAGTTTCAAGTGAACAGTGGGAAATGAAAAGAAAAATCCAAAGAAAAAACATATGATTGAGTAAATTCTGAAACAATATGTAAGGTGTTGAGGGTGTTTAGTATAGAGAATTTTTACAAAAATAGCCTTAGAAGGAAACTGCAGAAACTGGTGAAAGACTGGGAAAATATCTGACCAAGAGAAAGGTTGTAATAGTAAATGAAAACTTGAAACTTAAAACAATGAGGTTAACATGGTTAGTGTAAAATTTAAATGGGATAATTTATGTAAGTGTGTAAATATATATATATATATATATATATATAT
>NC_090728.1:105323404-105325904 GCF_036898095.1 Palaemon carinicauda
AAGAACAGTTCATTATAGTCAAGTTAATATCCTGGAAAGCAGAGATGTCGAAGTGAGCAGAGGTATCAGAGCTTAAGGGAAACTTAACTTTGTCCACTTTACAGAGAGCATTGTATGGGTGACTTTTCAGGTTGATTTGATCTCTGTTAACCAGAACTATCCTTGATATATAACCCCCTAGGTACGCCTTCCAACTCAAGTGGCACATGTTACATCACAAAACTTCGGCCCCAAAATGCTCATCAGGATATTTCTAATATAAAACTCTGTGTGCATATAGGATGTTACTAAGTTTATTCATATTTACTCGATAAAAATACTTAAAAAAAAAAAATCCTACTTACTAGGATATAACATCTTTTCGGAATCGCAGCTCTTTTTGGTGACGTAACTTCTGGTCAAACTTCCAGGTATGTACGATTCTATTCGTTCTAGACCCTTCTTGATTTCTTACAGCGCATTAGATTTTCCCTGAACCGTAATGAAAATACATCGCATTACGTTTTTGTTTACCGTAGTAGATTTATTGAAATTCACAATTCATTTACGTAATATATATATAAATATATATATATATATATATATATATATATATATATATATATATATATATATATATATATATATATATCTGTGTGTGTATGTATGTATGTATGTATGCGTGTGTATCTATAACTAACCAATTACATAGCAATACCTGTAATGATGATAATATTTATTTTACACTCAGACACATACTTCATAATTCTCATCTCTAGAGATTATTTCCAGCAATTGGGAAGTGTAAAAGAACAGGAGCATTTAAAACTTATTTGCTTACCTAAGTAATGGAGAGTATTTACTTAAACACGTTTCGAAACAAAGCTGATGCAGTGATGAGTACCTTTTTGTTTAAGAGCCACTGTATTTCACTTACTGAGATTGGGATATTATCAGTTATATTGAATAAAGTTTTATTACTGTTGTCATTTTTACACTCACTGTGGAAGATGCTTATCTTAATGCCATAGAAATATAATTTTATGTAAATCTCTTTAATAAGGATTGGAAGTAGATTAAAAATGTTTTCATGGCTATGAAGAGGAAAAATCTAAAGCTATAGTTACAGGGAGGATTAACTTTAAAATCAAATATGCTTTGAAGAAATTAAGTTTTCATGCAGTGTCGGGAGAATTTCAACATCTGATTTGATATGCAATGAAGCAAATAAAAAAATGTAATCTCACCGTTCGTCTAATTATTACCTTTGCCAAACATTTTTCACTCAGGCTCAAGCCACGTTTTAGTGACATTTATTTAACTTAGCACAACAACTATTAAGGTTTTAATTGTGTTTTATCACGTAGCTGAATATATTTGCTGTCGATTGATATATAAAAGTACGTATATTGTATACGTTTCATATGTACAAATAATAGAAGAAAAAGAATGAAACTGGTAAAAATTGTCTGAAGTATACTATTAAATGGCGCCGATACAAGTAAAAATATCTTGACATAGAATACGTCCAATGGCGCTCCAAGGGGTTATGTCTGTAGTCAGAAAATATAAGATTCAAGTATAATCTCTTGTGTTGAGTTAAGTTAAAAGAAATTCTATGTTTAGTTTTTAATCTCTCTCTCTCTCTCTCTCTCTCTCTCTCTCTCTCTCTCTCTCTCTCTCTCTCTCTCTCACATTTTCCTGTTCCGTACAACATTTTAGAGTTATACTTGAACTGCACTATTGATGTTAAGTGAATTTTAATTTTCCATCCCTTCGTTAGTAGAGACGGAATGGAATTTTCTTGAAAGTGTGAAAGAAAAGCCAAGATGGCTGAAGAGGAGAGAGAAACTATCTCTCGCTTTTTGTTTTCTTTTGTTGCTTCACCTCTTCCGTCGCCAGTTGTTAGCCATTGTTTGTGTGTCTGTTTGAAAACAAAAGATTCCGGCACTATTGACGTGTCTTGTCGAACTCTTTCAGCATCGAGATGTTAGGTAAAAGCTGTTGAGAGTATCGGTAGCTTTAAGAAATATTTATGGAAAGCCTTCGGCGAATACTGAATTTTCTGTTCTAATTTTCATCTATTTCTGTTTCTTTTGAATTCAAATTGGAATATTTGTAGCCAACATTAAGTATTAATATTTATGGTAATTTGATTGAAAACAATAAATAACGCATATCTACTTTAATGTGAGATATTTTTTTTTCTTATACGGACCCACACTAGTAATTTACACGACAAATTTTATTCACATAATCAAGCGTAAATTGAAATACCATTGATTTGCATTATTATTATTATTATTATTATTATTATTATTATTATTATTATTATTATTATTATTATTATTATGGAAGAAATATGGATAAAAAGTAAAATAATTTTCCTAAAAGGAATGGTATGTAAAGGTGTGAAGGAAAATAATAAATATCTAAGGGTTCACAAATTGAAGGAAATTTCTTCCGAGCAGATATAACATCGTATTTAACAAATAATTGACTCTCGAAGATTTTGATAGAT
>NC_090728.1:105333404-105345904 GCF_036898095.1 Palaemon carinicauda
TGCGTCAAGAGTCTGGAGAAGATACGCATTAAACACTCGAAGAGATGTAAAAAAACGATATTGGTCCTTCCTTAATCGCTTCCCTAACAAAGGTCAAAGTCCGAAAGTCCCAAGACCATGTTGGTCCTGTCATGATTGGGGAAACTCTCTCCACGCAGATCAGAACTCCTACGGCTGATCTGGGACACCGAAGCGATAATGAGACGTCGGAACCAACAAGGCTAGAGAACGTCTCATACAGTCTAGGTGACGTTAACCATCCCTTACTTAAAGGGATGGCACATGTCAGCAGTTCATGTACAATCGATCCGCAACGTGACAGTGGATGCTCTAATTGGGCCCAAGCCGATAGAGTTAGAATGGTCCACGGACGCAGACCTATTCTCTCCCAGATGGGAACAAGTCCCCGAACTGCATATCGATCTCTTCATCATGAGCGTCTTCAAGAAACTACCTTGATATGTAGCCCATACGAGGATCCTCTAGTGGAGATAACAGACATCATGTCTCTAGTATGGAAGGGATGAACTCAGAAATCCCTGTTCATCCCATATGATCTCCTGCTGAAGGTCCTCAACATGCTGAGATCCTTCCAGGGAGAAGTAGCTCTGTTGGCTCCCAAGTAGCCCAAGAGCAATCTGTTCTCTTTAGTGAAGGGACTGAAGCTGAGGCTGGCCCTAGTTCTGATCCCAGGACTATTTCAGAAGACTCAGAAGTTAATTGTCTTCAATTTATCACAGAGAACCCAAATCCTTCATTTCATGATTTTCTTGTCCTAGCGGTTAGGAAAAGGTTTGGGATCTCAGAAGGCAATATAGAATTCTTAGAAGAATACAAGTCTAAGTCAACTAGAAGATAATATGAGTCTTCTTGGAAAAAGTGGGTTGCTTTTGTAAAAGCAAAAGGACCGAAAGAAATCTCAATGAATTTCTGTCTGTCCTTCTTTGTCCACCTTCATGATCAAGGTCTGGCGGTCATCACGATAACTACGTGCAAGTCAGCCTTAACTAGACCTCTTCTATATGCCTTTCAAGTGGATCTGGCGAATGAAATCTTTAATAAGATTCCAAAGGCATGTGCAAGGCTTAGGCCTGCAGCACTTTGGACAAGGTCCTTCATTACGCCTCATCTGTGAACAATGAAGACTGTTCCCTTATGGATCTAATCCAAAAGGTTATTTTTCTGTTCGCCATAGCCTCCAGGGCTAGAGTTAGTAAAATTGTGGCCCAATCTAGAGATGAAGGCCACATTCAGTTCACAGATGCGGGAGAACTGAATCTCTTCCCTGATCCAACCTTTCTTGCTAAGAACGAGCTGCCCACTAAAAGATGGGGTCCCTGGAGAGTCTGCCCTTTGTAGGAAGATGTCTCTCTATGTCCTGTAGAGTGTTCAAAGGTCTATCTTCGTAGAACTTCAGACTTCAGGGGAGGACAGCTCTTTAAAGGAGAAACCTCTGGATCAAACTTATCCCTAAAACAACTGAGGGCGAAGCTCACCTACTTTATTCGTAGAGCAGATCCTGACAGTACTCCCGCAGGTCATGATCCGAGAAAAATTGCTTCATCACTGACCTTTTTCAGTATATGGACTTTGAGCGACTTTGCTCATATACTGGATAGAAATCATCCAGAGTGTTCTACAAACACCATGCTAAGCAGGTCCATGAACTGAAGCATTATGTGGTGGCGGAAGGAAGTGTATTAAAACCTCTTGTCTAATTCTGCGATGAACAGTTAATTGACTGGAACTGTCAATTAAAGAGAGAAGGGGGTCTTCACCTTTAGTGTGACCTCCTTTAGAATGAGTGTTACCACGGTGACACTATCTCTGTTCAATATCCCAGGTGTGGAATTATACAGATAGCACTAGTGCCATGTGTATGTAGTACACAGTGTTGATAGAATGTAACTGGTACAGAGATTACGAAGAGAAATTTTATTATAAATTTTCTTCAATCTGAGAGTGGCACTCATCATTTCTTTCCTTTCAAGAAAGAAATATAATTTCTGTATATGTTACATGTATAACTCCGTTATCATGCTACATTCGTTTTACTTGTTAATTCATTTAGTCATTTATTAGAAATAAATGTCTATCAGAATGTAATTGCTTCCTAATCCGCCCGACAATTGCATGTTTAAGATTCCAGAGTTCTTGGACTTACTGAGGTAAGTATTATTCATATTATTTTATGCTCGCAAACAATGGATATGAGAGACACTGATATTGATTCAGTAATATATACAAACTATGAGACTGTTTGTATATTCAGTGTATACTTATGTTTGTTCATAATATATATGATAACCTTGTGGCCCCTTTTCTACTGTCTAGAATGACTCTTCCCTGTAGGGGTCAGGAAGCACTAACATCGTTTATGATTAGTGATGATAACGGATAACGGTAACGTCATTTGTCTCAAATGGTCCAAATGGCCATAGAAATGTTGTCCCAAGGTTAAGGCACTAATGAAAATCCACAGATACATTAATGCTCTGGTACGCTTCCATCAGGACGACATGGCTTGAGCCCCAAAAAACGGATTTTGAGCAAAGCGAAAAATCTATTTTTGGGTGAGATGGCCATGTCGTCCTGATGGACCCACCCTTTTTTTCTAAAAGAAAAGATCTTCACATTATCCTTCCAGAAGTACTGTATCTGTAGCACCATGCTCAATGCTACAAGGAGTGTCCGCCATCTTGGGTATGGCACTGTTGTGATACTCAATAGTAGTATGAGAACTAGGGTAACCTTGATACGGCTCCCCTTCTAATTATGCAACTTTCCCTCTCGAAGCGTAAACGATATTAGGGGTGCAGATTACTATGTGGCGTGTCAAGAATACGTCCTCTGATATTATGCGATATCCTTGAGAGAAAATTTAAGGATATTCGCACCAGGAGTTAGAATTCTGGAGACCTAAAGGTAAAATTCTCTGGGAATATCACTGTAGTACATATATCCCTTAGGAAGCTACTTATAGAAACTTCCGTCAGGACGACATGGCCATCTCACCCAAAAATAGATCTTTTGCTTCGCTCAAAATCCGTTATATATATATGTATACAGTATACTGTATATATATATATATATATATATATATATATATATATATATATATATATATATATATATATATATGTGTGTGTGTGTGTGTGTATTTGTATCACTGTTTATACACAAATACACTAACACAAATGTGTGTATATATGCATGTATATATATATATATATATATATATATATATATATATATATATATATATATATATATATATATATATTCACACACACACCTACATTTATATATATATATATATATATATATATATATATATATAAATTTTTATGTATCTTTGCATGTGGTCGTGTGTGTATGTTATTATATTAGCATGATGTATGATCACATTATTTTTATCGGTATTATTCACTTATAATTAGAAATGTAAAAAAATATCCCATATGCAATTATGTAGGGGAAATCTTTGATTAACATTTGAGCGTTATAACTCGAATACTACTGTACATAGTGGTCTTCCTGTTCACTTTAGTTCTTATGGTTATATGCTTCTCTGCTTATGAGTGTATATATAATATACTGAAGTTCGCGCAGTTCGTTAGTTGGTAACGACCGCTATAAATAGGCATTCGTTACAAAGAATGTAAAGTTTAGTGAATGTGGTGTTTCGATTTAGTATAAGGCTTTATGGCGTTATGAAACAAAATACTTTGATGTGTGTGAAATAACATCCAACCAAGAAAAATTAGTTGGGAAACATTGCTCAAAAACAACATGTAAACTAAGATGTATTTTAGTAGTCTTGGTATAAAGGACAGACAAATGAAATAGTGAAAAGGAAATTTTTTTCGTAAGTCGAAACAAAACTTTGAAGGTTAGTTATCGCTTTACTTTTAAGTGTTTTTTATGAACTCCAAAGCCATTTGAGATAAACCATTTCTTTTACAGCCCTCTATCCTCTCTCATGCCTGAAAGAGTTTATAGGCAGTTTTATTGCTGTTTTATTTTTGGTATCGCATACGATGGTTTTTTTGTATATAAATTTGCTTATATATATACATATGTATGTGTATATATATATATATATATATATATATATATATATATATATATATATATATATGTGTGTGTGTGTGTGCGTGTATATATATATATATATATATATATATATATATATATATATATATATACACACACACACATATATATATATATATATATATATATATATATATATATATATATATACATATATATATATATATATATATATATATATATATATATATATATATGCATATGTGTGTGCGTAATGTATATAATATACTGTATACATGTAATTGTATTCCGCATTATTTTACCTTGTGAACTTTCAAAAGCTTACGCATATATTTATAGTAACACACACACAAACACTTACAAACACACACACACACAAAATATATATATATATATATATATATATATATATATATATATATATATATATATATATATATACATATATATATATATATTCCTCTTAATTCATACTTTGACTACCAAAACATGGATAAACCCTATTCCAAAAAGTTATAAAACAATCAGTAGCACCAGTACTATAGTGCACTGTGTAAATACCCTACACCATTCAGATTTATATTGCATGAACTCTACCGGAAATTGTCTCCTTCTCACTATATTTCTCCCCATCTTACCCGGCATTTTCTTTGTCATCATATCCTCTTTGATTCCTGAAATTATTGAAAATTATAAAGAAGTTTACCCTATTGTTTTACTGCAATCTAGTCACATGACTAAGGCAAAATATTTTTATCCCCTGAATATTTCTTACTTATACAGCCGATTCTCGGAATATTGTATCTTTCAATCGCCGAAAATAACAAACTGCCATGGAGGCAAATGTCAACATTGTTTCTGCCCCTCTCGTATTTCTAAACACAGACTTCACTCCCTTCGTAAAGAAAAATTATTGCTATCGTAAGATTTTATTCTATGCCATAAACCTTCAACCTAGTCTATTATTATTATTATTATTATTATCATTATTATTATTATTATTATTATTGTTGTTGTTGTTGTTGTTGTTGTTGTTGTTTTACTTATCCCCATCACCTATATTTTTTCATCATTATCATTTCATTCTTATCAAAATTCCATGGGCCGAAACGGGAGAGCGTCACAGTACAGAAAATGAAACGTGAGTTGAAATTAAAAGAGGAATAGTAAAAGGATAGCAGTAGCAATACGAACAAGGGGAGTTGTGATAAAGGTAATAATAAGCAAAACGTAACCTTTTGATAAACCACATAAACCATCATGCATACTTGGCCCTTCTATAAATCGTATCCAACGCGTCGTTTGTGAAAGAAATGTGATTGAGCACACGTACTCTCAAAAAATAGAGTTTTAACCAAAGCACGTCGTTTGTGAAAGAAATGTGATTCAGCACACGTACTCTCAAAAAATAGAGTTTTAACCAAAGCACGTCGTTTGTGAAAGAAATGTGATTCAGCACACGTACTCTCAAAAAATAGAGTTTTAACCAAAGCACGTCGTTTGTGAAAGAAATGTGATTCAGCACACGTACTCTCAAAAAATAGAGTTTTAACCAAAGCACGTCGTTTGTGAAAGAAATGTGATTCAGCACACGTACTCTCAAAAAATAGAGTTTTAACCAAAGCACGTCGTTTGTGAAAGAAATGTGATTGAGCACACGTACTCTCAAAAAATAGAGTTTTAACCAAAGCACGTCGTTTGTGAAAGAAATGTGATTCAGCACACGTACTCTCAAAAAATAGAGTTTTAACCAAAGCACGTCGTTTGTGAAAGAAATGTGATTGAGCGCAAGTACTCTCAAAAAATAGAGTTTCAACCAAAGCAGAGAAAGATCATAATACTGAGGTTATTGTACTAACCATGTCTAAAATACAATGTTTAATATCAGCTTATGACATTATCATACCCAGGTAGTAGGTTGGCTAGGGCACTAGTCACCCGTTGAGATACTACCACCAGAGAGTCATTGGGTCCTTTGACTGGCCAGACAGTACTACATTGGATCCTTCTCTCTGGTTACGGCTCATTTTTCCTTTACCTAGACATACACCGAATAGTCTGGCTTATTCTTTACATATTCTCCTCTTTCCTCATACACCTGGCAACCCTGATACTACCAAAACAGTTCTTCTTCGCTTAATGGGTTAAGTAGTGCACTGTAATTGGTCAGTGGCTACTTTCCTCTTGGTAATGGTAGAAGAGACTCTTTAGCTATGGTGAGCAGCTCTTCTATAAGAAGGATACTCCGAAATCAAGCCATTGTTCTTTAGTCTTGGGTTAAGCCATAGCCTCTGTACCAAGGTCTTCCACTGTCTTGGGTTAGAGATCTCTTGCTTGTGGGTACATTAGGGCACGCCAGTCTGTCTTGTTTCTCTTCCTTTTGTAATTTTGAAGTTTTTATCAACTTGTTATTTTCAAGGTTTTATAGTTATATATGAAAGTTATAGTTATATATATGAAATATTTATTTTGATATTGTTCTTAAACTTCTCTTGTATATTTTCTTATTTCCTTTCCTCACTGGGCTATTTTTCCTGTTGGAGCCCTTGGGCTTATAGCATGGTAATAATAATAACGTACGGCCAGACAACCACTAAACCTTTACACGATAACCACTTAAAGATTGTATGGTATGCTTAACAATGCTTTGACCAACCAGTGTCCTATTAGGTGATTAATGTAGGAGCATCGTGTTCCTATCCTCAGAATGATGGAATTAATAAAAATGATCAATAAACGCTTTGATGGGTTATGTTAACGATGATTTTGTCATTATTTAAATTGATATATCATACTACATACTAGAAACGCTAAGCTTATGAAATATATGTACTTTTGGTTGGCCTCTGTGGCATTGATATTTTAAACTCTTGAGTCGGAGAGATTTGAAGTTGGGTTACCATATGAATTGACGTTCTAAGTGATGCTCACATGAATAATTACTTGGTTTTACCGTATACTCTTTGGCAACAATTTTAGAAATATGTAGCAATAAATTTAAAAGGAAAATTCCCTGCGTTTGCTCAGCTCCTTTAATTTACTCTGTGAAAAGTCATTATTATGATTAGTTGTACATAAACTATAACCCTAGTTGGGAAATCAGGGTGCTAAAGTTCAAGGGATCCAATAAGGAAAAATAGACCAGTGAGGAAGGGAAATAAATAAACTATATGAAAAGTAATGAACAATGAATATAAAATATCTTAAGGTCACTAACAACGTTAAAATAGAGACATGTCAGCTTGTTCAACATAAAAGCATGAACTGCAAGTTTGAACTTGTGAAGTTCCACCGATTCAATTGTCTCATAAGAAGATTATTCCACAATCTGGTCACAGCTGGTATAAAATTTTTAGAATACTGTGCAGTTTTCAGTCTTATGATGGAGAAGGCAAGATTGTTAGTTTCTTACATAATACTACTTACAGGATGGTACAGTCTTGGAAAATCTGAATGCAAAGGAGGGTCAGAATTATGAAAATCTTATACAACATGCACAAAGAACTAACCAACAACGGTGCCAAAGATTAATATCCAAAGGTGGAATAAGAAATTTCATAGGCTGCAAGTTTTTGTCTAACAGATTAAGATGAGAGTCAGCAGCTGGAGACCAGACAAGAAAACAACACTCCAAACAAGGCAGAATGAAAAAATTAAAACATTTCAAAACAGCCTGATCACCGAAAATCTTAAAATACTTTCCCAATAAGCCTATTTTTTTCGTGCGATTAAAGAAGAAAAACTCCGAATGTATCTAATCAAGAATCACAACTAAATTTTAAGTACTTGTATATAGTTAAAGAAACATTATCAATACAGAGATCTGGATATTGAGGAGGAACAACTAACCTTGACCTACTTTTGATCATACTTTGAGAGTTTTAAGGGTTCATCTTCATGCCACATAATTTGTACCTTACATTAATTTTAGCTAGATCTCTATTAAGGGATTCTGCAACCCCAGATCTTCATTCAGGAGAATGAATTGAGGCAAAGAGAGTAGCCTCATCTGCATATGCAACGTGCTTGTTTTCTAGGCCAAACATACATCACGTATATAGTATGAAAAGTAATGGACCAAGAACACTACTTGAGGAATACCAGACATTACATTTTTAATCTCAATATGGTGCCCATGAAGAAAAATATTTGTAATCTATTACTTAAAAATTTAATAATGATATTAAAAAAAGGACCCACCTGCTCCCAGCTTGTTGAGTCTGAAAACAAGGGCCTCGTGATTAACACGGTCAAATACATCACTAAAATTAAGGCTGATCATACAAACTTCCTGACCACAATCAAGGGATTTCTTTATATCATTGGACACTGTAAGAAGGCCATGGCATGCTCAAGACCTTTGCCAAAGCCAAATTGCAAACTAAGGAACAGATCATTACCTTCACCAAACCTGTTTACACTTTTTGCCAAAGATGTTTAAAGCTTTTAGATATTATGGGACTTATGGAAATTGGGCGGTATTTAACAGGGATAGAGCCCATGCAAATACATTTACCTACTGTGTATTTTACGGACCATGACACCCTCTTTTTTTAATATAACTAATGAACTAGGCTTCTGATTAATGTGAAACTGAAACCACCAGAGTTTGAGACACCGACCTAATTAAGAAAAATGGATTCAAGCATCTACTCCGCAGTATTGTCTTACTTTATATAGAGAAATGTCATCTAAATTCTGTGGTTATGGCGAGAACGGAAATTAAGACCTGGCAACTAGGCGTAGAATGACGTATGTCAACCATGACGTGAGCCCCTGACGTTTACACCTGCCACGCCCCCCTTTCTGTATGGTTATTAAAAGATATATAAGTTGTAGTGAATTATACTGCTCTTTGATGGAATCTAAAGATACTGATTAGTTATAATATTTAAATAAAGTAATTTTTAGACTCACTTGTGTTTATTATTTAATTAATAGTTAATTTTACGAAAAAAAGACAAAAAAATTAAAATCTCGGAAGGCAGTCAGAGAGGTGATCGCGCTAGGGAAGGTACACGCCTGTTACATACGGTCATTGACAAGGCTCCTGCTGACACTTTGCTCACTGACTACTATTGACATTTTATATCATGTCTAGAATGCTTCACCATTGTCCACAAGGTTGTCGTAATGCTTTTGTTGCGACTCTTAACATACTTCAAGAGGGAACAACACAACAATAAACTGAAAATTGGATTGAATAGGTTGGTATCATGTTGTCATGTTTAATGCCGTACCATCACGGACATATATAGTTGAATATGATGCATTATCAGATTCTCTCTCTCTCTCTCTCTCTCTCTCTCTCTCTCTCTCTCTCTCTCTCTCTCTCTCTCTCACACACACACATACTGTATATATATATATATATATATATATATATATATATATATATATATATATATATATATATATATATATATTATATTTCAGTCTTGTAACTTTATTCATTATAATGTTAGCTGTTATATTACTAATTATGTACAATACATTTATTGTTAATAAAGTATTACTATTCTTCCACCTCCATCCAATCCTCAGCCATATTAAATATTTATAATGACCATGTTATGTGCGCATCCTCAACAATCATTCCATAACTTCAACACAATAATGACTGCATTCCTGTATTGAAAAATAAAAACGCCTTATCTCTATCAAAGATATAATTATATATTATTTCTTGTACTGATATAATGAGGGGGCGTGGCATTCTGCTCCTAGTTGCCAGGTCTTAATTTCCGTTCTCGCCATAACCACAGAATTTAGATGACATTTCTCTATATAAAGTAAGACAATACTGCGGAGTAGATGCTTGAATCCATTTTTCTTAATTAGGTCGGTGTCTCAAACTCTGGTGGTTTCAGTTTCACATTAATCAGAAGCCTAGTTCATTAGTTATATTAAAAAAAGAGGGTGTCATGGTCCGTGAAATACACAGTAATGGAGTAATATTACCAATTTTCCCAGAAGGGCAAAAAGATCCTTATTTTGCTAACTTGCTAACGTAGGGGCTAAGAAATCAGCGGTTAAGTTTTGAGATTTTGATTCTGATTAACAGGAAGTGCTTCATAGAATACCTTTTTAGAATCCACTGATTTATTTTATATCAGCTAACAGGAATTTTAGTGATAACTGTTAATTCTATATTATGTAAAATAGAGATGTAACATAAAAAGTCAAGTACTACAATTTTTGTGTTCTTCAAATTTCACTGGATTTTTTATACAACAAAAGTCTTAAGCAAATCTGTTCTTCTCCAGTCCCTTATCATAAGTACTCTTAACACGGCTACCTATATTTGTGTTACTGATAAGTCTTTTATCAGTGTGTGCAATAATCATAATACCTGACATATACCGGAATCGATATTCCTATTTGATGAAACAATCATTCATCAATATGTATTTATATAACTATATCGTCTAAACAAAGGCAAATACATTTAATGAAAACTGTCTAATAAGAAACATATGCAAAAGTTCTAGTGGCTGTCGAAAACACACCATTTTTATTCTAACAATAGTTGCCATGTTTTTCATCTCATTAATCCATGGAAGCCGGTGGAAACTTAACACGTCAATCTATCTTTCTAATATTCGCCTGTTTATCTTTCCTCATACGTCAATACCATCTCATAGAAATTGTAATTTAAATATTATTTTCAACAGAATCTAAACCTGGACTAATACATTTTTAGTTGTCAGAGGATAAAGCGAAACATTTCACATTTACCATTATCGAATTCATTTTGGCTAATAAGATTTTCAAGGTGTGTCCAGCAAGTCAATTCGTAAGAGAATAAAACACTCGAGACAAATTTATTTCATATCTGGGGTTCGATTGATTTATTGATAATAACGCAATGTTAACAAATGTATCTGTATTCATTCCTCACCTGGTATTCACCCAAAGCCTTCAAAGAAATAGTTATTCAATAAATATTTATAAGTCTTTCGAAACAATTTTGGAATATTGTTTATTTGCTTCATAATATATTTTCTGATTAAGCCTTACAAAAAGAAAGCAATCAGAGTCCTTAATGCTGCAATCTATATACCCAGAGTGTTAAAAAGATAATGTTTGTAAATGACAATTCCTTCTGTCCTCAGTCAATGGTAGTATCGTCTACTGGGATTCATTTTCTTATGTCCTCTTGCTTCAGTCTGATTTCTACACACCAAATTGCCCTCCCACCATTTCCCTACATATACGATAGCCCTCATATTTTGTAAATCACAGTCTTTATATAAATGACGAAATCTTGATTTACGTATCACTTAACTGATTACACAACCAAAACTTCTTCCCCAATACTTTGATTTTAACTTTATTCTATTTGCTGTTGTCACTTTTGAGAAACGTATTCCACCAAAAATCACAGTGAAAGAGGACACAAAATTCCTGATTTTCCGAAGAGTCAGTCATATGTCAAATAAGTACCTTTACTGTTCCTAATTAAAGAGATCAATTATGTGCATTATGCTCTTTATGGTAAAATATAGTTTAATTAACATTGATAATTCTTCAGCATTGCCTCGACTAACGCTATCATTATATAGAAGTGACAAGTAAATCACAAGGGACAATCTTGTGAATTTTAATTCTCTCTCTTTATTTGCAAAAGGCAGTCGAATTTGAATAGTCAGTCCCATTTATTATTATACCATATTATGCAAGATACCAAAATTTAGACAACCTCTTGAGAGTCGGCAATGTTGTTGCACGTCTTTAATGTGTGAAAGATTTATATGTAATTTTATTACTATGATGATGTGAAAAGTAGTTTTGTTATGGTTCAACTCTATGCCCCATAATTTGTACCGACTGATATATATATATATATATATATATATATATATATATATATATATATATATATATATATGTATATATATATATTTATATTTATATATATATATATGTATATATATATATATATATATATATATATATATATATATATATATATATATATATGTGTGTGTGTGTGTGTGTGTTTGTGTGAAAGATTTATATGTAATTTTATTACTATGATGATGTGAAAATTAGTTTTGGTAGGGGTCAACTTTATGCCCCATAATTTGTACCGACTGATATATATATATATATATATATATATATATATATATATATATATATATATATATATATATATATATATTTGGTTCTCTCTGTGATCAGCAAAACTGTACTACAGTAGTCAGGGCCACCCATACTAAGTTGTTTTGGAGTGAGCTATCAGACTAAAGTCACCCACCATCATCAATATGCAGTGGCAAGCGTGGTGATGGAAATGACCAAACGCTAGATATAATCAAGACATGTCTGAGGCCTTTGCCCTGCAGTGGGCTAGAAACGACTGCATTTGTTGTATACATACATACATATATATATATATATATATATATATATATATA
>NC_090728.1:105350904-105355904 GCF_036898095.1 Palaemon carinicauda
ACAGTAAGTAGTTTTTTTTATTTATACTCGTTTTCATTTTGAGCTGGGTCCTTGGCATGAAATTCTTGCCAAAAGCCAATATTAATATTCGGAGCCTTGCTTTCCCACCTTCTCTCACAAGTTGCAAAAATCCTTTCGGTCTGCGGCAAAGAAAAGTTCAGATATGTTGTGATTTTAAAGCTGCCTTATCGTTACGGTAGAAAGGACTGGCCGCTTACTTGCGGGCATTGCTTTCTTGTTTACTTGAGTGTGCGTGTGAGAGTGTGTGTGTGTGTGTGTGCTTGTGTGTATATTGGTGTTTTGTAGTTGTGTTTGCTTGCTTTGGTCTTTTTTTCATTTTGTTAGCCTTTTTCCATCTTAAGAAGGCAACACCGAAAAATATAGCACATTTGCATATTTAAGAGGAAAGTTTAGTACTTTTTGTGAGAGGTAAAACGGAGCCAGCGTGGAAGTTTAGTCGGTTTGATGTTTTATCGGATGTTTTATCACTTTCTAATAAATTTTCAATTATATGTGAATGGCGTTTGATGTTAATGCGCCACTAATGAGATTTTCCAGTTTTTATCTTCAAACAACCGATATTTGTGCAACTGACATCCTTTTGGCGTTGGAAATTTTTATGGCAGATCGTTATTTTTGAAAAGGGGTAATTCCCGTTTTTAGGATTTTGTGTTACAAGTTAATATTTTATATTTCCCGTCTTGATATAAAAGGTAGATATGTTCATATTTCTTAGTGATTTATTGTAAAAGATCTTTGCATTATTTTGTTTTTATGAAATTTAAGACAAGCTTCACTGAAGTTATGGGTTTGCGTAAGGCTTTGTACCAAAGGTTTTTCGAAATTATGTTTACTTCCAAGAAGCTTGGTTTATTAAGAGCATTTATTTCATTCATGATTTCTTTTGTTACTAGTTTTTAAAGATTTGAAGAAAAATAATAATAAAGAACTAAACTTGAAAATATTTTATTGATTGAATAGGAAAGATTTGAATGGAGTTGACAGAAACAACGTTAATGTTAAGGGCATATGAAATATTAGGAAATAAGAGAAAAAAAAATTCTTATATTCTGTTTAGTCTCGTAGTCATTGTAAGAGATTAAAGTCATTACGAGGATTTGTGTCTGACACTTTTGTGGTGAATTTATGTTTTAACTTTTTTCGTTCGTACTCTTCAGATGCAGGCATTTGTGCACTCACATACTTACTCATATGTCCAAACACACACACACTGCACCCAAACACTCACGTGCAACCTTTCAAGTTGTCAAGGAACCTGGTGGAATTCAGGAGTATCTTTGAAACGCTTACCATCATGTCAGTTTGCTCAATACTATCTTACATAAATTTCATTGTAAACATGTTCTTATATAAGAAGAGTATGAATGCAGCGTATACAATATATCCGTATGGTATGTTGTATAAGAATAATTCTAAAAAAAAAAAGAAAAAAAAGACACAAAGATAAATTATGATGAGATCAACATTGGAGAAAAGATGGATCACGGTGTTCTGAGATGTTATGGGTATGCAGAAAGAATGGCCAAGGATAAGTACACATTTCGAAAGTGTTAGGCTGGAGAAGGAGAGAAACGCATAGGTAGTGATAGACACACGGTGTGAAATAGAAAATGGGAAAAGAGGCCTAATATCCAGAAAGCAATATGAAACATGTAAAGTTGAGGTGAATGATTTGGAGTGTACATACAGGGTCACCATCATGTTGATGAACCTTCTGTCTAAGATTATCTTGTCTAATGCTGTAGAAGTTATAAGTACTGAATAGGTTTATCCATGATTCAGTGTTCTGAAGCATTTATATGACAATGACCTCCGTGTTATATACATATATATATATATATATATATATATATATATATATATATATATATATATATATATATATATATATGTGTGTGTGTGTGTGTGTGTGTGTGCGTATATTATATATATATATATATATATATATATATATATATATATATATATGTATATATATATATATATATATACATATATAGATTGACATATATATATATATATATATATATATATATATATATATATATATATATATAGATAGATAGATAGATAGATAGATAGATAGAAACGGACAAAAACAATAATTGAATGACTGAATGGGTCCCTAGAGATTGCAAATAAAGCAGGGGATGGAAGAGAAGACGATGGATTGACGAGCTAAATTTCTGGGTATAGACTATCATAGAAAAACCATAAACAGACGGGAGCGGAAGGGCATGTCTGAGGGTTTTATCCTGCAGTGTACTATCAACGGCTGATGATGTTGTTGATGATTATATATATATATATATATATATATATATATATATATATATATATATATATATATAAAAATATATATATATATATATATATATATATATTTATATATGAATATATATATACACAGTATATATATATATATATATATATATATATATATATATATATATACATACATATATATATATATATATATGTATATATATATATATATGAATATATGTATATATATATATATATATATATATGTATATATATATATATATATATATATATATATATGTATATATATATATATATATATATATATATATATATATTCAAATAAGCCATATATTTTTGATACATTAATGTCTGGATTCTCTTAACGACCTCGGGATCAGAGCCCCAGGCGAAATCACACAAAGACAAGAGCTTGTGACCGGCTGGGAGTCGAACCCTGGTCCGGCAAACTTGTATAGACAGTGACTGTCTATACAAGTTTGCCGGACCAGGTCTCGACTCCCGGCCGGTCACAAGCTCTTGTTTTTTGTGTGATTTCGCCTGGGGCTCTGATCCCGAGGTCGTTAAGAGAATCCAGACATTAATGTATCAAATATATATGGTTTATTTGAATATGAAAAACACGTCTAAATGTGCAAAAATTATCATATATATATATATATATATATATATATATATATATATATATATATATATATATATATACATATATATATATATATATATATCATACACTCCTTTTTGTTAAAATAATATTCATAAATATCTCTACAGCACAGAATTTATTAATAAAATTGGCAAGGTTTTTGTGTGTTTTTCCTCAGGAAATATAGGGTTCAAGAGATTGATAAGTTACATATTCGATAGAAATATGAAGAGCACTTTAATATTCCTATTTGATTGTTTATGTGTAGAGACACGATGATCGCTTATTTGCATGAGCTGTATGCTAGCGCTCGTTGCTCTTCCCCCTTTTCAGTTTTTATAGAATAGGTTCCAAGAGTATTCAACAAATTAAATCTTAATAAATTGTCATGCTCAAAAACAATGAAGTTTTTCTTACTCTTCCTTATTTTTCAGCCAGATATGTTCAGTTTAACAATGGCTATCATGTGTAAAAGAAGTCTTTATGGGGAGTATGATGATTTTTTAAAGATTTTGTATGACATTAGGACTTTTAGCTATTTTATATACACTCTGAATTAATTGCCTCCAAAGATAGAAATATGGTAAATACTTAATGCTATGATTTTCTTTAAGGCAATAAGACGTGTACTCTAGCAATACTTCCAAAACTTATGCAAGGAATGCGTAAAACTGTATAATGATTAAGGGGAAATAGTAGTGCCCTCTTTTGTCAGGTATGGCATTATATCTAAGGCTAGGATGGAGTCGGTTTCTGCGTTTCTACGAATTTCTGCACTTCACGTTAAGTTAGGTTCCTTGGGGGTATGGACTGGACGTAAAAGTCGATGGCATCAGCCTCTCTATGTCAGGTTATGGTAACTTGGCAAGATCCTTTCAAGGTTTAATAAGGTTAGAATTCACACTTGCAGTAATCTTGGCTACATTTTCGTGTTATATATGTATTTGAAGGATCGTTATTGATAAGACACAAATTATGTATTTTTATAATAATTGTAGTGTGATTTATGCATGTATCCCATTCCTGACTGGTATGATGCTCTCATTTGTTGGGTTTCCCTCTCCAGAAAACAACCTACCTCCACTGGTACCCCTTCCATTGTTATACATAATGGATGGAGAAACGGAAGCAAGTGGTTTATTTCAACAGTTTTTATAAGAAATGCTTAGAATATTAGGAATTCAGTAGGCTTTTCTTATCCACTCGTTAATCGTTCCTGTCCAGCCACCCAGATGTACTTGGGTGCCATAATATAAGCCTACTGAGGGCAAGAATATAGTGCAAAAAAAAAATATTGTTGAAAGATCAAGGTCAATTCAAAAATCTTGCTCTAACACCAAAAGTTGTTGTTCCTCGGGTGCCAACTCTCCAAAGAAGGAAAAGATATATCGTAGAAAAAAAAAATTGTAAATGTAGTTGTTAGTATACCTATTTATAAATTAGTCTAAAGATTTTCTTAGATATTATTGGAGCCAGTAATAGGATTTATTTACATATCCTAGAATATTTGAAAAAACTAACTTTAAGTATGTAAATTAAAGCCATTAAATACAGATCATATCAAAGAACCCCTATCCCATGCACATTACCTTGTTAATTATGTGTATGAATCATCTCAGATATTTATTATCGTAATCATATCATCAAATCATACCTTTAATTGTCTTATGTTTTTAATTCATTACCTCGATTTCATGTCTAAAAGGCTCATAATCTCTGTAGCAAACGATGTAATGAACGATAAACGGTTGCTGGAAGCATGATTTGAATCATAATGGTTTTATTAGAGCCCCTTTGTAACTATTTTGATCATATGTTTTGATATGTAATCATGCTTCTCTCTCTCTCTCTCTCTCTCTCTCTCTCTCTCTCTCTCTCTCTCTCCTCTCTCTCTCTCTCTCTCTCTCTCAGTGATTACTCATGAAATGTGATTTGTATCATTGCATGTCGTATCATTTTAGCAGTGTCAATGGCCATTTGGCGTGATGGCTTCAAGGCTAAATGATATTCCCTGTTCGCCCTGTTTCCTTTTTTTTCTTTCTAATGT
>NC_090728.1:105363404-105368404 GCF_036898095.1 Palaemon carinicauda
CTGTCACATTTGCCCTTTACTCCTAAATGCTGAATGGAGTATGAGCATATCATGCAAAAATCTTCCACAGTTGCTGCTTCTTGTATCTACACAAAAGGTTCGTCAATTTTGTGTCAAACCTATTTAGACTCGTTGCGTCTATCCCACCTGCTATACAACACTGGCTATGTCTCCATTCCCTCCTTCCTCCCAACACTTCAATACATTCGCTTTCCGTTCTCTCCACAATACTAAACCATCTCAAAATACTTTGGTCCATCTTTTTACCAACGGTAAACGTTTTACCACTTCTATTGATCTCTACGCTCCTCAGAAAAGTTTTGTTTGTTTTGTAAATTGTAAATTTATGAAACTAGTGAGAAAAATCGATGGAGCGTATTGAAATTAGAAATACGTGATATTCAATACACAATGCTAAATGCATGTCATATAACAATAGACAGCTCACACACCATGCGCATTTTTGGTTGATTTTTGTTTAAATAATATAGCTGTGTTTTCCAGTTTTTCCGAGAATAGAAAGTTTTTTACTCAATTGCTGACATTTCTTATTTTCGTTATAGATTCACTTTCATGTATGTTGTATGTCTACTGTTTGTCTTTTAACGGTTTCGCTATAGGTTTTTATTATTCATTCTTTTTAATGCATTATCTTTATTGTTGTGATGATGAATTTTATCCTTTTGCTACTTAGCAGCTGACTGGATATTTTTTTTAAAGAGAATGGCTGTACAGAAAAGAAAGTCAAAGCTTTTCCAGTTCATCCTATACCTCGTGAACTAATGAGAGATGCCTGAGATGTCACTACATCCAGATAAACGTACAACTTTGTTTAATCAACCTTTTACTACCCATCTCCTGGAGCTACATTTTATTTTTCGTATCTGCATCAGTCTAGTGTTTTGATAAATATGAAAGCTCTACTTCACATATGCACCACACTTTGTGGACTGTTGACTTGTTTGCCCCATCACCTTCCATATTCCCCTATTTATGGTGAATATCTACAAAAATATCCTTGGCCTTTTCTCATCATGGCTGAGGTCAACCAGACTGTTTGAGCGGTCAGCTTTAACGATCTAGTTGACCTCAGCTACTCAAATTTATTTGTCTCACATTCTTTACTCCTAACAATTTGCTATTTGGTTTTCTCTTGTTTTTCTTCATTTATATTGCAAATTGTTCTTGCTAAGGGTGTCCACCTTTTCCATAACTGGAATGCAGTGAGCAAATATCCCTTTTTTCCCTTTTATCCTAATTTAACTGCTTCTAAGACATCCGTAGCTCATATGAACTGCAATTCACTGTGGTAACTCTTTTGTATTTTAACCATAACTAAGTAATCTGTAAGCGATAATTTTTTTTACTGTCCATTAGCAGCTTGGTTTCTCATACGATATACTTTCTCTAAGTTTTTATTTTTGACATTACTTCTTCCGTCCAATCGATAGAAAAGGCTATGTACACCCATCGTTGATTATTTAATGAAAAATAATTTAAACTCCATGTATCAAAATTATGCATTTCCAACACCCAAATTTCCTAAGTTCTCTTTGAATCATTTACATTTTCAGACACTATCTTATATTAGATGTACCCTAGGCTTCAAAACTCCTTACATATCATCTGTGTCGAATTCTGTTTTGACAATTATCATTTGGAAATTATTTGCCCTTCCACTCTTAAGAATAAATCCATACGTTTTCCTTCGTCATTTTTTATTGTTCCCTTTGTTCTTTCCTGTTACGTGATATATTAACATACCACTTACCACATACAAAGGGACAGTTGCTTTTCTAATACAATTATGTGGTAATGGGATTGTTTCCTTCCGTTAAACATTACTTCAAAACCATAGACAAAGAGGCAACTGTAATATGATCTCCTTAATAGAGCATCTTGCCAAAATGTTATTACGTCTGATGGACTTCCTTTTGTAAACGTAATATAACATTTTATCGTTTTACATGTGCCGTAGCGTTTCACTGTTTAGTAGATATTTATCTTAATGTATATGGATGCTAATGGTTACTCTTTTCTTTTTCAGGTATGGAGGATGGTAAAATGATACGATAAGGACAGAAGGGTAAAAAGTGTTATCACACCATTGTCTTCTGTATTATGGAAACATATCTTTGTGCCGTATATATCTCAATTCAGTATTTATTTCTTTGTTATTTATTTCATTATGTTTATTAATCATTAAAAGCAGTTATGGGATATATGTGTTTATATATTCGTGTGTATGTTTGTATTATATATGTATTTATCCAGCTGCCGCTTCAAGTTTCCCAAATGTCATCCAGCCTAAAAATATTAAGCTTAAAATTAACCCCAAACCATTCTTACACCAAATATAAAATTTGGAATGATGAATTATAGTGAAGATTTTCCTTGTGCAAGACTGGCCCTGGGCAGAGAGCAGATTGAGCTTTGAGTCCCCTGTTCTGAAACCTTTGATGTCATTCCAGTAGACAGGAAGAGCTCTAAACCCGTTCCAAGAACTGTCCTCGTATTTTTAACCTTACTCAACACGCGGATTTTTCTTTCTTTGGCACTCACAGGATTTCCTGGCGCCCAGTCCAGTGGCTCTCTCTTTGTCGTAGGTTAGACACCATCCATCCCTTCAACACCTTTCCTCATCATGGAAATCTAATAAGACATAATTAATTTTTTAAAAAATCACTATTTTTGGGGATGAGATCTGTAATGTTGAAAAGTGTTTAATCAACGGTAGAATTCGAGGGTATTTTAAAAAGGGTTTTATACATTCTCTCCATGCTTGAAAGAATATATGCTAAAAGTCAGTGTTACATTATAAAAAATCAGATTCTTTTCTTCTGAAAGCCATTTAAATCTTATACGAACATCTTCACTTTTATCGTTTTAAATTGAATATTCTTTTATTCTTTATTTATAACAAACGATATCGGCGTCAATGACCTTTGATGCCAGGACACTAGAGAGCTCTGAATCAATTAATAAATCTTTATAAAGGTAATAAGGTATAGAATGTATATCCTTCCTCTAATAATAGTGGTTATATCTTGCATAACAGTAACTTCATATTCAAAGACAGAAATTAACCAAAATGAGGTTCAAAGTTTAGTGCACTGAAGAAATTTCTACATTTAAATCAATAATGAATATGCTGGTATGTGTAAATGAGAGAGAGAGAGAGAGAGAGAGAGAGAGAGAGAGAGAGAGAGAGAGAGAGAGAGAGAGAGAAAGTAAGATGAATGCCTACTATGGATCGTTCTTAAGTGAATGAATGAATTTGGTTAATCAAATGACTGATGAATATTTTTTTTTTTATTCATTTCCATCCAATGAATAGAAATGAGAAAGAGGAGGACACCACTCACTCAGTCCCCCAAATAGGTTGAATGGCTGAAGGTATTGGTGCCTTAGGAAGTAGTGAAAGCATTTAAGCTTCGTTCTTTTTGGAGAGCTCTAAGCAGGATTTAATTCGACCAGCTGAAAAGGCCGGATAGAGCTTCGTGAAGGACGTACTTTGACACGCCATTTGATGGCGACGATAAGATTAATCATTGCATCGTGCTAAATAAAAGGTTTTTTTACGTTGGATTTCATTTTGAAATTCATTTATATTTATATCACTTTATTCTTTGTAATAAATGGATTGTAATGACATTTATTCCATGTAAAACCAAAATCTTAAATCATTTTTTCATATGAATGTTTTAAGCGGAGATGTGATCAACTAATGATACTCTCATCTCTCATTAATTCAGTAGCATGAAACTCGAGATAATTATTAGGCTTACATGAAAAAATGTGAGATAATTATTTCATTTTGTTGGCTTGGGACTTTTTTAGATAGTAAAATTTCAATTGAACGCTATATAGATATGGAATTTGGATGAATTAAGGGTCATTCAATTTTGTATAACATAATTTTTCAGAGATAAATTAAATTGATGTACAGTAAGATATTATTTAAACCCTGGATAGGTACGGTGGGTCGTTTGCGACCCCGAGCGTCAAAAAAAAACAGGTTTTTCTCACGTGACTCACCCCTGTGACTGAATTTGTGGGTGATCGACCTGCAGGAGGTGTCTCCCCTACACGCTCTAGTAGTGTCCAGATGTGCATTGCTGTAGCTGTACTCCTTCCCCGATTTCTGAGACGCATCGGGGTCGTTCGCGTCCGAGTTTACCCTTCTGAGGTAGTTTGCATAATTATCAAAGTTATTACGTATTATGAAATTGTCGTAGAATGGTGCAACTTGTATAGGTTATCAGTTGTGGAAAGTCTTGGTGGATTGTTTGGCTACCATGTGCATGTTTTTTTTTTTAGTTAAAATGTCGTTCATCACCACGAGGACCATTTTACCGCGAGTGCCCCTTTTTCATTTTTTTTCATTTTTTTGCCAAGTCATTTTTCCGTAAGATATTGCCAAATAGTGTCGTAAAACTTTTGCTTGTTTAGTGTTGGAAAGTGTGTCTAGATGATCTGGCTACCCATGCATGACTTTGTTTTTGTCAGATACGACGTAGTTATTGGTATATTGGGTATTTAACTGCGGTTACCAATTTCTGTTTTTTTTCAATATTTGTAAAAATTACTACGTAGTAAGGAATTGCCGTATATTATTCATTTTTTTTTCATGTTCATGTGTTAGAAAGTGTGCCTTGATTGTTGGGCTAACACGTGCATGTCTTTTTTTTTATCTGAGATGTCGTATATTAGAATGTCGGGCATTTTACCGCGAGTGTCCCTTTTTCATTTTTTTTCATTTTTTTGCCAAGTCATTTTTCCGTAAGATATTGCGAAATAGTGTCGTAAAACTTTTGCTTTTTTAGTGTTGGAAAGTGTGTCTAGATGATCTGGCTACCCATGCGTGATTTTGTTTTTGTCAGATACGACGTAGTTATTGGTATATTGGGTATTTAACTGCGGTTGCCAATTTCTGTTTTTTTTTTCAATATTTGTAAAAATTTACTACGTAGTAAGGAATTGCCGTATATTATTGATTT
>NC_090728.1:105373404-105385904 GCF_036898095.1 Palaemon carinicauda
TGCTAAGATACCGAGTGAGGGACAAACTGTGGTTCAATAATGATTGTAGACGTGCTTATTTGGAGAAGCAGGAGGCCTATCATCTTTGGAAGGGTAACAGATCAGATTTGACCTGGAATAACTATATTCAGCTTCGAGCATTTGCTCAGAGAGTTTATGCCTCAACTGAAAAGAAGTACAATTTAACCATAAAAGAAACCCTTTCTGGTACAACTCAGGAACATAAATGGTGGTCTACCCTTAAATCTGCACTCTTTGGTGTAGATGCAACAGTTCCTCCTTTAATGAAACCAGATGGTTCAGTCACTCACTGTCCAAAGGAAAAGGCAACCCTTTTGACTGATGTTTTTTGACAGTAAACAGAGTAATGAAAAACTTGAACTTCCTCATTCATGTTTTCCTGAGGCTAAACTAACTAGTTTAGCTTTTCGATCTCGTGAAATTGAAGCTCTGTTGATGGATCTTGATGCTTATGGAGGTGTAGACCCAAATGGTATTTTTTCATTGTTTTTTGTAAAGACAGCAGATTTCTTAGCTCCAAAGTTATCTGTTATTTTGCGCAAATTAGCAAGAAGAGGAGGTTTTAGCACTTGTTGGAGGATTGGTAATATTACTCCTCTATGTAAATGTGTTTGTGGTAGCTCAAGTCCCACTGATTGCTGCCTCATTTCCATAACTCCCATATTATCTAAAGTTTTTGAGCGTCTTCTAGCAAAACGTCTTAATAGGTTTGCTGAAGGTGATCATCTATTCCCTAGTTTGCAATTTGGTTTTCGTAAAAGCCTTGGAGCATATGATGCCCTTCCTACAATCTCCAATGCAGTACAGAAATCCCTTGATTGTTGTCAGGAAGTTCGTATGATTGGCCTTGATTTTAGCGCTGCCTTTGACCGTGTTAATCATGAGCCCCTTATTTTCAAACTCAAACAGTTGGGAGTGTGTGTGTCGTTTCTTAGCATTATTATTGATTTTTCAAGTAATAGATCTCAAAGAGTTGTTGTTGATGGGCACCATAGTGAGTATAGGAATGTGATATCCGGTGTTTCACACGGTAGTGTTCTTGGCCCATTACTTTTCATACTATATACACATGACATTTGGTTTGGCCTAGAAAACAAGCTTGTTGCATATGCAGATGATGCTACTCTCTTTGCATCAATTCCATCCCTGAATGTAGATCTGGGGTTGGTGAATCCCTTAATAGAGATTTAGCTATAATTAGTGCATGGTGGAAATTATGGGGTATGAAGTTGAATCCTAACAAAACTCAAAGTATGATTGTAAGTAGGTCAAGGACGGTGGTTCCTCGACATCCGGATCTCAGTATTGATAATGTTTCTTTGAATTTGTATGACTTAAAATTTTGGGCGTGATTCTCGTCAGCAAATTTACTTTTGAGAAATACATTAGGTCTGTGTCTTCTTCAATTTCACAAAAAATAGGCTTATTGAGAAAGTCTTTTAAGATTTTCGGTGATCAATCTATTCTGAACGTGTTTTAATTCTTTCATTCTACCTTGTTTTGAGTATTGTTCTCCTGTCGGGTGTTCAGCTGCTGATTCTCATCTTAATTTGTTGGACAAAACCTTACTGTCTATTAATTTTTTTTATTCCTTATCTAGATATTAATCTTTGGCACCGTCGTTCAATTAGTTTAATATGCATGTTGCATAAGATTTTTCATAACTCTGACCATCCTTTACATTCAGATCTCCCTGGACAATTCTATTCTGTTGGTAATACTAGGCAGGCAGTTAATTCTAATTGCCAGGCCTTCTCCATCCTGAGGCTCAATACTATACAGTATTCTAGAAGTTTTATTCCAGCTATTACCAAGTTGTGGAATAATCTTCGTAATCGGGTAGTTGAATCAGTAGAACATCAAAGTTCAAAGTTGGAGCAAATGTTTTTATGTTGACCAGGCTGACATGAGTCTTTTTATAGTTTATATATGACATATTTGTTTTTGACGTTGTAAATAGTTTATATAGGACATATCTGTTTTGGCATTGTTACTGTTTTAGAATGATTAATTGTTAACTTGTTCTCATCATTTATTTATTTCCTTAATTCCTTTCCTCACTGGGCTATTTTTCCCTATTGGAGCCCTTGGGCTTATAGCATCTTGCTTTTCCAACTAGGGTTGTAGCTTTGCTAATAATAATAATAATAATAATAATAATAATAATAATAATAATAAAGGAAATTCTACCTCGCAATTGGGTTTTACCAAAATCTCAGCGAGATATGACTGAGCCTCCCAATACGGTAAAGAGGTCGTGGAAAAAAAAATAGTATTTGACAAGTTACCTATCCAGGCTGTAACTCAAATTTGTACCAGCATGTTTTGCAAATATTTCTGACAAAATTGTAATTAGATAATTGTGTTCCATTCAAATTGTCACCCTGAACCGATGTAATAGGTTGTAACTTTTATATATATATATATATATATATATATATATATATATATATATATATATATATATATATATATATATATATCTTTGCATTGGTTAGAAGGATATTCGTTTCCTCAATAGCTCTTAAGTTCAATTTATCAAAGATGATAAAAATGATATTTCGCAGAGTGAATATTACAGCAACGTTTGATCAAAGTTTAAAGTGAGAGGCATTTATGCTTAGGAAACTTACGACTATTCTAAGTATCTACTGTTATGTCGGCTTTTAAAGATTTACAGTGAATGATAAAATAAAATATGCCAACCTCTTTTTCTAACAGATTTTCCTGAAAATTCACATCGACGAGTCCCCGGACCCAAAGTAATCCCTCCAGTTGATGAATGAATGTTGTCATGGGATAGTGTAGTTGGTTATTTTCTCTGCTATGTTTTTTTTTTCCCATAGTTTTATACATTCATATAATTATTTTTTACTGTTTTTCATATTGGTAAAACACTTATAATTCATTATTCATTGTTGTATGAATATAAATACCTGTTCGCCTACATTTTCTGTAAATATTTAACTGAAAAAGTATTAACTAAAGCTTGCATTAATATATTGTGAATAATAGTCTCAAGATTTTCAATTTCAATATGTACCCGATTGTAGAACGTTTGCGTCTTTTTAGAAAAAAATTATCGAAGACACTTCCAAGTGAATTGTTACTTTATATGAACTATCTCATTACGCGCATATTACCGAATTTGAGCTATTATTATTACATCTAATATTATTAATGTATTTCTGTATGCTTTATAAAACAAGGCTTATATCAGACTCGTTTAGTAATTTCCCCATTCTGTTGAGAAATATGAAGTAATTATACATTTTCCTTCCTTTTTACTTAAATATAATTCACACATTTTTTATTGGGTTTGTAGTGTATTTATTAAGAATTACAATATATATATATATATATATATATATATATATATATGTGTGTGTGTGTGTGTGTGTGTGTGTACAGATTTATGTATGTGTATATGCATATATAAAGGCGTCTCATACTTTTGTGAATGAAAACAATTATTCTGCCAAAGATAAAAAAAAAAATACAAGAAAATTTATTATTTTTTAGGTTAATTTGTAAATTAATTTTTTATGAATTATCTCTTTTCCGGCCTTAGGTAGAATGAGTAAAAGAACAGAGAAAAAAAAACATCAAAATGAAAGTATTTTCGATGTCCCAAGCTTCGGAAAGCGCTACCTCTATTAATTTCCGGGAGGTCTTGATGACGGAGGAAAGAGGAAACTTTGGAGGAGAGAAGGAGAAGGGAGGAGTGGAAGGGTAGAGCGAATGGAAGGGGAAATTATGAAGTCGAGAGGTAAACAGGAATCGGAGGGCACGACAGTGAATGAATGGAAGGGGAGAGGGAAGGTAAATAGGAAACGAAGTAAAAGGAGGGAAAAAGAGATTTGGGGAAAAATTAAGGAAGAAAAATTCTCTGGGAAAAAAATCGAAACTTAATTGGAATCGCTTACCCGCCATGACGTTCAATGGCTTCTGTATTTCTGAAGTCGTCGGGAAAAAACAAGAGTATAGAAGTCTGGTGAGGTGATGGGGATGGAGCAGGGGTTGTGACCCAGGGCCTAGAGCATGCTCAGGTAAAATCGAATCCAACTGGGAAACAGCCGAGGGAAAATGGTTAAGTCACTTAGATGTATTTTAAAGGAAAGGATGAAACGCTGGAAAAATGTGAGCACGAAAGATTCTCAAAACTCTCGGGAAAAACGATAACCTTGTTAAATCTAGATAAAACGAATGAAGGATATAAGAAAATTCATGACATGAAAGTCACTATGGAGAAAAACGAGAAACGAGTTTAACGCGTTTGAAAGAAGACATGCAAGGTAAATAAAGGTCAGAAAAAAAAACTATTTTGAAAGGAAGATGAATAAAATCACCCAATTTTTCACAAGGGATACGATCCTTAAATAAGTGTGTTTTTGGTCGACGTAATAGTTTAAGTGCAGCGGAGGCTATATATATATATATATATATATATATATATATATATATATATATATATATATATATATATATATATATATATATATATATATATATATATATATATATATATATGTATATGTATATATATATATATATATATATATATATATATGTGTGTGTGTGTGTGTAGGTGAGACACTACCGCTAGAGAGTAATGGGGTCCCTTGACTGGCCAGACATTGGATCCTTCTTTCTGGTTACGGTTCATTTCCCTTTCCCTTTACACACACCGAATAGTCTGGCCTATTCTTTACAGATTCTCCTCTGTCCTCATACACCTGACAACGCAGAGGTTACCAAACAATTCTTATTCAACCAAGGGGTTACTGCACTATAATGTTTCAGTGGCCCCTTTCCTCTTGATAAGGGTTGAAGGGACTTTTTAGCTATAGTAAGCAGCTATTCTAGGAGAAGGAAACTCCAAAATCAAACCATTATTCTTTAATCTTAGGTAGTGCCATAGCCTCTGTACCATGGTCTTCCACTGTCTTCGGTTAGAGTTCTCTCGCTTGAGGGTCCATCGGGCACACTCTTATAGCTTATTTCTCTTCCTCTTGTTTTGTTAAAGTTTTTATAGTTTGTATAGGTGATATTTATTTTAATGTTACTGTCCTTAAAAATTTTCCTTGTTTCCTCTCCTCGCTGGGCTATTTTACTTATTGGAGCTCCTGGGCTTATAGCATTCTGATTTTCCAACTAGGGTAGTAGCTTAGCAATTAATAAAAAAAAAAAATAATAATAATAATAGTAACAATGATTATATATATATATATATATATATATATATATATATATATATATATATATATATATATATATATATATATATATATATATATATTCCGTATTTCCCGTGTCATAAGACGCATTTTTTTTTTCACGAAAAGTGCCCTCCAAAATCACCCTGCGTCTTAACACTTAAGAAAAAGTTGTATAAGGGAGTTTGACTCCCTTCAAACACCCAACTATTGACATACAAGCACTCAAACTCACGAGAGATCGAATATAATCCTACAATTATCATTAATATGTAATAAATTCCTTTATTTTTATATTGCGCATCCTTCAATGAAGTACAGTAGCAATTTTTTTTTCTTTTTTTTTTTTTTGTAATCAGCTGATGACTTGCTAACCCTCTTCTACAAGAAAACATGCCAACTAATAGTCTCATAGCAGACGACGCTATGACAGAGTTGTTTATGATGTATATATCTATATTCTCATATTTTGTTGACATTTTGTAATAAAGCAATATATTGATAATGACTTTGTTGCCTGAGTTACGAAATAATACAAACAGACAGTTGGAAAAAAATTCTGTTTGTTGAGTGCAGTATTACCAAAGCAGAAAAGTAACTAGACCTAGAAACACATAAACAGTAACAAAATTATTCCACCTAAAAGAATGTCTAGATTTCTTTAATCAATAATTACATTTTGTGTGAAAATTTATAGGCTGTACGAGAAATTTTGGAATTAGTACTAGAATTTTAAATCTTTAAAAAAATCTTTTGCAGCTTTGGCAACACTGCTTTGATGTAAACAACACTTGAAACACCAAACACTGTGACTAAACGTGTAGTTGTGGTGGAAACTATGACAACTTTAGAGGTTTCTTATATGAATATGTAATAAAATTGGGATAATCAGCCTATAGCTAATTAATATTAACTAAAAGATTTCATAATTCACCCAAAATAAGAAAAGTTACGGTGCAAGACAGTAATCATGCTAGAGTCTCTGACTAGGGATTTGTACTAAGAAGTTTTTAAAATCCTAAATTTTTTTTTCTAGAACTGCCTTGCTAATTTAAGGGTGCGTCTTACCACTTATAGCGTCTTATGACACGGGATATACGGTATATATATATATATATATATATATATATATATATATATATATATATATATATATATATATACATATATATATATTGGAGAGAGAGGAGGGAAGGTTTTGTAAACATTTATGGTTGTTGATAATACATGAAACTTTTTTTCGGGGCCCATTATCTTGCATCTACCGTCTTAACAATACAGTCGGAAAATGGACCAGAAAAACGAATCTTCTGTTTCGAAACTCCGAGACTTTGAAAGAAGACACCGTGAGCAAGACTCTCCGAACAACTCTGGAGAAAAAACTATTATTTTTTTCTTTTGCAAGCAAAGTATCAGTTAACCTCGGAAGACGAGAAATTCTTACAGAGGAGTTGGGAAGAAAATGGACGAATCCTCAAATTTAGATGGATTTTTATAGAACCGTCAATATCATTCTCATTCCTTCAATACAGTATCTTCTGGATTTTGTCACCCATGTCTTTTTACAAAAGTTATCTACAAGCAAATATTACATCTGTTATAAATATACAGTCATTTATAGTATATTGCAAATAATTTTTTTTTTTTTTACTAAGCTTTGGGGTTTCAGTTCGGTCCTCCATCGTCGTTTGCACGGCTCTCGGATAATCATGAGTGTTCAAACCCTCATTCTTGCCAATTCTAAATTAAGAATCAATTAAAGCTAACACCCTACGTCAGAATATCAATTTCAAACTCTCTCTCTCTCTCTCTCTCTCTCTCTCTCTCTCTCTCTCTCTCTCTCTCTCTCTCTATACTTTTGCAGTCAATCACTATTATATATATACATATATATATATATATATATATATATATATATATATATATATATATATATATTTATATATATATAGATATAAATCTATATATATATATATATATATATATATATACAGTATATATATATATATATATTGAAAGTCATTATTGCAAACAACCTTACTATCATCGCTCTCCGAAGTTTAAAAATCACCCGTTGAAGTCATGTTTTCATTAGCTTTCAGCTAATCTTTAAAGTGTATATAAATTTAATGTAGACTTGAACATACAGTAATGAATTTCTTACTCACATATCTATTTATAATAGTGATTGACTGCAAAAGTATAGAGAGAGAGAGAGAGAGAGAGAGAGAGAGAGAGAGAGAGAGAGAGAGAGAGTTTAAAATTGATATTCTGACGCAGGGTGTTAGCTTTAATTGATTCTTAATTTTGAATTGGCAAGAATGAGGGTTTGGACACTCATGCTTATCCGAGAGCCGTGCAAACGATGATGGAGGACCAAACTGAAACCCCAAAGCTTTGTAAAAAAAAGAAAAAAAAATAAGCATGAATGATCTGCAATATACTATAAATAACTGTATATTATTTATAACAGTACTGAGAACAAGGACGTAAAACATATGGGATCCTACCTCCCACTTCATATCCCTTGCTAGCGAAACGGCTTAATATATATATATATATATATATATATATATATATATATATATATATATATGATAGATTTTGTGTGGTTTCGCCTGGGGCTCTGATCCCGAGTCATTAAAGTATCAAAATACTGTATATGGCTTATTTGTATATATATATATATATATATATATATATATATATATATATATATATATATATATATATATATATAAATATATATATATATATATATATATATATATATATATATATATATATATATATATATATATATATATATACATAAATTGGGAAGATCATTCCACAATTTGGTCAGAGTTGGAATAATGCTTTTAGGATACTGTGTAGTATTGAGCCTCATGATTGAGAAGGCCTTACTATTAGAATCAACTGCATATCTAGTATCACGAGCATAATTGTACTGTCCGGGAAGATCTGAATGTGAAGGATGGTCAGAATTATGAAAAATCTTATTTAACATTCATAACGAACTAATTGATTGACGGTATCAGAGGTTATTATAAAGATCAAGATTAAGAAATTCAATAGACCGTATGTTCCTGTCCAACAAATCAAGATGAGAATTAGCAACTGAAGACCAGACAGGAGAAAAATATTCGAAACAAGGTAGAAAGAAATAATTAAAACACTTCTTCCAAATAGAATGATCACTACAAGACTATCTCAATAAGCCATTTTTGGTGCAATTGACGAAGACACAGAGTTGTGGTGCTGATGTGGTAACATCCCTGATTGGTGAACACCCTACTGGGGTTCGAGTCCCGCTCAAACTTGTCAGTTCCTTCGGTCACTAGTATTTAGTATATGTACTGCCGAAGCAAGTACCTTTGCTCACTGTAACCTCACCATCCTTGTCAGCTAAGGATGGGGGATTTTGGGGAGCCTATAGGTCTATCTTCTGAGATATCAGCAGCCATTGCCTGGCCCTCCTTGATCCTAGCTTGGGTGGAGAGGGGGTTTGGGCGCTGATCATATGTATATATGATCAGTCTCTAGGGCTTTATCCTACTTTATAGGGCTATGTCACTGTCTCTTGCCTCTGCCATTCATGAGCAACCTTTAAACCTTAAATGTGTTTCTGAAAAGTAAATTTGCTGTCAAGAATCACACCTAAAATTTTAAAAGAATCATACAGAGGTAAAGAAACATAATCTATGCTGAGATCCGGATGTTGAGGAGCCACCGTCCTTGACCTACTTAACAATCATACTGCGAGTTTCGTTGGGATTCAACTTCATGCCCCATAATTTGCACCATGCACTAATTTTAGCAAGATCTCTTTTAAGAGATTCAGCAACCCCAGATCTACATTCAGGAGATGAAATTGATGCAAAGAGAGCTGCATCATCTGCATATGCAACGAGCTGGTTTTCTAGGCCAAACCACATGTCATGTGTATGTGGTATAAAAAGTATTGGGCCAAGAGGAACACCAGATAGCACATTCCTATACTCACTATGAGTAGCTCAACCCTGATGGTGCTCATCAACAACAACTCTTTGCGATTAGAAATTCAATAATGATTCTGAGAAAAACACCCAATCCCAATTGCTTTAATTCAAAAACAAGGCTCTTATGATTAACACGGTCAAAGCCAATCATACGAACTTCCTGACTGCAATCTAGGGATTTCTGTACAGCATTGGAGATTTTAAGAAGAGCATCACATGCTCTAATGCCTTTACGTAAGCCAAATTGCAAACTAGGGAACAGATGATTATCTTCAGCAAATCTATTTTGATGTTTTGCCAAAAGACGTTCATAATCTTTAGATAATATTTTGGGAGTTATGAAAATTGGGATGAAATCAGTTGGAACTGATCCACAACAAACACATTTACATATTGGAGTAATATTACCAATTATCCAACTAGTGCTAAGCTCCTCTCGTTACTAACTTAGACAAAATAACGAATAACTTTGGAGCTAAGATGTGAGCAAACTTTGGAGCCAAGAAGTCAGCAATATTTACAAAAAACCAAAACAAAGAAAAAATACCATTTGGGTCTACACTTTCATAAGCATCAAGGTCCATTTAAAGAGCTTTAATTTTACGAGAACGAAAAGTGAAACTAGTTTGTTTATCCTCGTGAAAAAAGGAATGAAGAAGATCAAGTTTCTTATTATTCTGTTTACTGCCAAATATTTCAGCCAAAAGGGTCAATTTTTCCTTTGAACAGAGCCATCAGGTTTAAGTAAATGAGAAACTGTTGCCTCTACACCAATGAGTGCAGATTTAAGTAATAGGTATATATATATATATATATATATATATATATATATATATATATATATATATATATATATATATATATATATATATAAATTTTTATGTGTGTATGTGGGTGTGTATGTGTGTGCATTATATCTATAATTTTTTCACATAGCTAAGTTTTGCATTCATTTAAATTTTAACATTTGAGCACATCACTGTACTTACTGTTGGAAGCTAGTACAATTCAGTCAGAGTTATGTGGCCACTTTTTTAAATTAATACTAATGACATTATGCCATGCGAGCTTGTGGTGTTTTATTTGATGCCATGACATTTTCGCATTTGCTCTTCATTTTACTTTTGCAAAAACATGTCAAGCTTAATGACATATATTGCGTTTTAGTATAAATGATAAATATAATTCTTTCCGTATTTTAATATAATAGAATGGTTTCTTGTTAGACATTGCATAACAAAATTAATATCGTTGTTATTTATTGGCGTTTTTATGTGTCTGGTTTAATCATATGGCTGTAAAGGTGCTTGATTAATGATACGTAAAAACTCCATTATTCATATTATTATTGATAGTAATAGAAGTAGTTATAATAGATTAGCAGTATCATTAATTGATTAATGTAAAACAGTGGGCTTTCAGAAACTGTGAAGTTAAAAGTTCCGTAGACCTAATGCTTTACACCCATGATTAGTAATGTTTACATAATGCTGTGAACAGAGTATACAAATTGGTTCCTCCGCAAATTTCAAGAATACTTATATAGCGATATAATTGTTATAATTTTATGTGGCGCTGTCCCCTTTCTTTCAAAGACTATATGAACTATTTGTGTTTACACACACGCACACGCATTATATATATATATATATATATATATATATATATATATATATATATATATATATATATATATATATATATATATATATATATATGCTTTTGGACAGGGCTTCTTTTTATTTAAGGCAATTGCATTTGTGGCATCAGCGTGTTTTCTCATATGAAGAAAATCAGGAAGAAATTATGAAAATATGAAGGTTCCTATAGGAACATTTTGACACCACTGAAGCAGTCGCCTTCAGTGCAAACATTTATATACATACCTACAAACATACATATATATTATATATATATATATATATATATATATATATATATATATGTATATATATATATATATATATATATATATATATATATATATATATGTGTGTGTGTGTGTGTGTGTTTATGTATGTTTGTTTGTGTGTGTGTATTCACTTAACGTTTATAAGAACAGTCCTTATTATTGAGGATCTTTGTCATTTTTTAAATGTTGCTGAAGAGGTTAGAGAAGCTGGAATCAATTTTGCATTCATGCCAGTTATTTGAGGACTCCAGCCTCTTTTTAAAACCGATGGAATATAAATGACATCAAGGCACGATTGCATTTCAGTTGCTTTACATAATTTTTAATGCATTTGCATTTAATCGCGCTCATGTTATCCCTGAACTTGTAAAGAAACAAATTTACTACTAAGCCAGATATTTTAAATAAAGTCCTTCTAGTGTAAACGTTCATCAAATTACATTTTACATTAACTTAATTTAGATTTAAAACTTTAAATTGGTTGGTATTTTGCTATTATAAATATGCAATCCCAACCTATTTTGAATTTACTTGGCGCAAGTAAGCCTATAAGTTATGACGTAAGCAGCTTTATTCCAAAAGTGTTTGCCGAATATACATTTATTTTCTTTTTTTGTGCTTTACTATTCTTTTGAAAGGATGAATGCCATGTATGGGAAAATGAAGCGGCAAGAATTATTCAATGCAATATGTATGCCCAGTTGATATCATGATAAAATTTTTCATTATTATATTTGGGTACAATTGTTATGATTTGTTTACCATTAGCGGCTCACTTATACAGCTGTAACGCCTAATTGCTTATGTGTATCTTACTTTGATATTATGCTGATGAAAATACATTGATAACCACCACTTCGACTGCAGGATAAGCAACCAAATCGATATAATTTCGTATTTCATCCTGTTCGGCTTGTGGACTTGGAGGTTTCTAAACTAGCTCTTTGTCTTGCAAAATTAGAGAAATTAATTTGTCATGGTGTCAGTGAGAAAATTGCGTTCGGTTCTGCAGCCCTTAAAAGGCTGCCGCTGATTACAAGCGCGAAGGTTTTGAGCGTGTTGAGGTCATTTATCGTAATAGTTAAGTTGACTTAGATCGTGGTGTTGGTAGGAAGTTTATTTCACCAACTTTGTAGTCCAGGCACAAGAAAGGATTTTAGGTCGAGCTGATTTGGTTTTGTTATTGTTTTTTAATTATTTTAAATTGCAGACGAGTTGTAAATACAACATAAGAGATTTAGCACAATGTTTGAGCAGTGGGAAAGGACTGTGAAGTACTATTAATACAGCTTTCTCATGAATGAACGCTTTTTGGCGGCTGAATTATTACTGACTTCAATAAAGATTTAA
>NC_090728.1:105395904-105403404 GCF_036898095.1 Palaemon carinicauda
ATTTTGTCTTTTATGCTCTCAAGTCTTGAGACCATTTAGACGTGAAACATAATGTCCTTACCTTATTCAAGCCTATAGAAAAAATAAGAAATTATTTGAAGAAGGGTTGAGTGTAATCATGAAGGAAACAGAGCCTCCTGGCTTTTGAAAGAAGAAAGGTTGTATAAGATCCATGAAAGAAAATTGCAGCGAGAATTCTATTGTCAATAATTCTTCCTTTTGATAGCCAGATAAATTCCTATTAGAACTCTCAAATCTCTCAATGACAGAACCTTCTGATTAGAAATATAGATTTCTTGTTAATTATTTATTTATAGTAGGTTGTAAGATAATGTAATTCTTACTCCTAGGATTATCAATTAAATTCCACTGTGTTTACATTGGAAGAAATCCCCGGGCCTGCTTATAAATAAATACTCGTATAATGAATAAATTCTCAAGCTGTGCACATTGCAGACAGTAATTGAACTGGAATTTTATTTATATTACACAAGACGCTTACCCTAAGCAAAATGTCCATATTTAGTGAATACGTTAGAATTTTTAGCCTCAAAGAGACGTCACTAATTTATAAAAGAAAAAAAATCTGCGCCATTTAGTACTATATTACATAAGTCTCTCTCTCTCTCTCTCTCTCTCTCTCTCTCTCTCTCTCTCTCTCTCTCTCTCTCTCTCTCACACACACACACACACACACACGCACACAGAAAAGCACACTAATATACAGTATGATATGTGCAAAGTATTCGTTCACTCTTAATTCATCCATGTGAGTTTTAAAGCTGGTGTTATTATTATTATTATTATTATTATTATTATTATTATTATTATTATTATTGTTAATTTTAATTTTGAAAGATCCACTAACAAGACTTAAGCTTCTGCCAGCTCTCACTCTTGGCCTTATTATCAGGTTCACTATACAATTACCTCATATTTTTGTAGCGAATATAAAAACTATACATTTTTAGAAACTTTATTGTATAAGAAATCATAAAAAACAACTATTTTATTGGCCTATTTACTAATATAAACACTCTTTCAGATTTTTGAAAATGGCTACCACAAAACAGAAAAAGATTTTGTCAATATCTCATCTACTAAATTACCAAGAAATATGATTTGATAGCTAAACCTCCATTTTGAGGACCAAGGAATCCAATTGTATCAAAATAAGTAAGCTAGATTCAGCCACAAAGTTATTTAGCTAAAATGTTCCGTTTTACTGAATGTTTTAGAAGACAGATCAAACGTGAATGTTCCACGAGTATCCATTGAGCACCAACATGCTCCTCGTGACAAGTAGTCTTTACATATCATCACCATTACCGTCACATCACTTTCATACTTCGCTGTGTTATCATCATTCTGATACTCTCTGTTGCACTAGCAAGTACGGTATAGGATAAGTTCTTTGTTTTATAAAAAAATATCTGGCAAAAGAACAGTCTGTTTTTCATAGGCAGCCAACTATCCCAATGAAGTCCTTTGGAGCTGGAAGGGCATTTGTCATGGTTGGTTTCAGCTGGTCATCAAATTACTTGTGATGGACATTCTACAGGGGATCCAACTGAAGATCTACTTATCCCCACTCCGGATTGGATATGGACTCTCAAGACATGTTGTCCCATAGTTCCAAGGTAGGTTGTTACTTGCTGCCATATGCTTGCAGAAGAGATGCCATTGCATTTCGGAGATGATCTTAGTGTAGATTCCTTTAGGGGAGTTGGCTGCACAGACAAAGTTAGCCACTACCAGAGTGGCCAATATAGTTTTGGTCACGTTTGCCTTTGTTTAAAGCATCTGCAGAGGTGTGATTACATGTCTATATGCCTTCATGCAGACTTGGAGCAAGGTTGCTTTGCCTGCATGAGAAAATTGTCGTGTTGTCGCCAGCAAATGCAAAACCTTTGCTCTTTCTGGGGATTGGGCCAATATTAAAAGCTATAGGGCTCTTAATATTGGCCCAATCCCCATAACCGAGTAGACCACTGAAGTGGACGCATTCTTCAATATGAGGTCACCGTATGTTATGACTAACCTTAGGACATCTGTGTCTGCAGAAAAGAAAACCGTCTGTGCATCCAATGGGTGTCGTTGTGATGCCAGAACATCCTGCTAGATTAGTGGTATGTGTGTTTTTTCATGATTGTTGTCCTAGAATATCAAGTTTTCGATGCTCTTGAATGTCCTAAAGAAGAGGTGATGACCAGTTTGTGTGGTGTACTTGCTTTACTCTAAAGTCTTTGCAGCAAGATTGTTGTTCATCTCAGCCTTTCTCTTGTTATATGGAAGAACCCTTCTCATTAGGATGTGTTTTATGTTTGTGCCATCTCTGACCTGTTAATAGATTGGTGCTCTTCTTTGCTTTCTTTTATCCTTGGTAGCACTCTTCAAAGAATCATGCCTATGTGTGTCAAACACAAGAATTGATTTAATCATAAACTCGTTTGACGGCTATCAGCTTGTCATTGAAGTCTTCACTGAGATCTTTGACTGTCACTGGGGTTGCTGGTTTCCCAGCCATCTTCTGCAGAAGAACCATTTCATCTACCATGGCCATCTTGCGACTTGGAGCATCTGGTGTGGTGCCCATCCCATCCTCTTGCTAGTGATCTTTCATTGGAGCTTTTGTTGTTGCCAGCATATTGAGGAGGCAGTTCAACTTCGATTTGTCCAGGCATGGCAGGATTTTACCTTCGGGAGCAAATAGGGCTCTGTATCTCAGAGTTAATTCATGGTTACTAGTGACCTCTTTTTGGTTGATGCCTCTGCTGGACCTGGCCAGGACCATCAGTCTCCCATACAAGTCCTTGGCCTCCTTTGAATCCTCAGTCTGTGGTTTTCTTTATTGCAGACATGAAGACACTGTTGTGCTCATTCTTTACCGGTGCCCATAGGCTGACATCTCCATTGATTTTATCTGGCACATAGTTTTCATACAGCTTTTGAACAGTCATATCTGTATTCTAGGTCGCTTGTACTTACTCATAAGGGTTGTAGGAATGAGTGAGCACATAGTGCAGCATGTCATCATCAGTACCAAATAAGTTTCCATGTTCCAGTATGACTAGCTTGATCTTTTTGATAACACCATGCTCCTTCTTAACAGTATTTGGCTCTATGTCATTATGCTCTCTGGTTTTGTCAGCTTCCAAGTCAAATTGACTCGACATTTTTTGTGACACGGAAGAGTTCTGTTATAAAAATTAAGAACCTCTGCCTCTCATTGACATTGTACAAGATGTCGATGAGTCCATAATGAATTTTCATCAGCTTGTTCAGATGCTCTCATGAATGGTCCACCCTAATAAATACAAGAGGAATGTATTTTTTCATGATTGTGCTGTTGCCTGCTTGCAGCTATTCTCTAGTTTCATGGGGATAGGTCCTCAGATCATGCATGTCTGTAATGTAACTGGGCTTGAGTCACTCGTATTTGATTCAGTCAAAGGCGAAGAAGAGCTTGCTCAGCTTCTTTCTGGCTTGCATTTGAACCTCCAGGTCAACATTCCAATTTACAGCTATAAGGAAAAGTATTGCTTCTACTCAATGAAGCTAGTTCATCATTGTCTTGAATATTGCATTCTTGGATTTCTGTTTCTTCCTTTCTTCATGTGTAGTGAACCATTGAGACATTCTGTGCCAAAGGCTTCTGTACCAAGCATATTAACATATATGGTTTCGATATCTTCCATAGATAGGTAGCCCTATGCTTGTTTCTGTATTTGGACATTTATAGAATCAATCGGCTCAAGCAGATTTTGTATGCAAGGGTTCTTTCCGCCTTGTTTTACTTCCGCTGGTGCTGGCTTCTCGCTGTCCATGGAAAACATGCTTTGTCCAGCAAGTTTTATGGTACCAAGCATCAAGTGAATGAGGATCCCATGGTGCAATGTATATGCATAGTCTTATTTTCAGTGCGTTATTATTGAATCTTACAACAGGTTCCTAAAGAAGTCTTCCAGCGTTGACTGTCCTCACCCGATAAAGCTTATCAGCATAATTTTTTTCTGACAAGAAACATTGTTCTTTATCCAGCAGATAAGTATAGGACCTCGTAAATGGTATTATTGAAGAGCCATATTTTCATGGGCCTGATTCATCCATTTCAATGCTTCTTCTTTTCTGTCCATGATTCTGTGCAGTGGGATGATCTTGGGATCTTTGGCTTTGGTCTTTGTTAGATGTATTTGCATAGAAAATACAATGATAGACTGCCTGATCTGTAGTGTGTTCTTTATATAGTTTTGAATTAGTCGTTGGACTTCAACATAGTTGTGATCGCACATACTTGCACTGTAATTTACAGTGTCCAGTACACGCTTGTAGGAGTCTATCTGGGAATTTTGCAACCATTACTCCTCTTCAGCATCAGCCTGGAACAGCGTACACTGCTCTGGTTAATAGATTCCTTACCTTAACAATTATCCTCTTCAGCATCTTGTGGTTTGTCAAAAAAAAAAAAATTAATTAATAAAACCGGCACCAACTTACATGTTGGGTGCAGTAAACTTTACAACGTACATAATATAGGCCTACTACAATAATCAGAACAATAGAAAAATATGTTCTTGTTTCTAGTACTTAGTTTTACCTAATGGCCATTTTTGCTTATGATATTATCAAGTATTTGAAAGAACAGCAGTAACAAATGTCTCAATACTTATGCAACTATGAGCATTGGACTTCTTGGTCTTAAAAATTAGGGTCTCGCTATCAAAATAAAAACTCTAAGGTATTTAGAAGCTCAGATATTGATGAAAAAACTTTTCACGGTAGCCATTTTGTGAATTCCACGATGGTGGCCATATGAAACTCTGGGGCAAATGGAAACATTATTTTTCTGATTATTTATACTATGAGGCTTCCAAAAATGTATAGTTTTCATATTCTCCACAAAAATATAACGGAATTTAAATCCAAACATGGTGAACCTTACAATAAAATCATACGTTACGGATTCTTCGTGAATCAATGACCAGCATTCAAGTTCTTTTTTGGTGTTTTAATTATTGGTATTATTTTCTTTTTACCCACCAGATTTCGATTTTCTTTCATGACAAATGTTTGTCTCAAGCGCTCGTTTTATCCAATTCCTAAGGAATATGATTTCATTCGGTTTTTAGTTACCTTAGATTTTTTTTAAATATATATATATATATATATATATATATATATATATATATATATATATATATATATATATATATATATTATGGAAATTGGCTATTTAAACATAAGAAGCGTGTACTTATGAACCTTTCTATATCAGGTCCGCTAAGGTTTTTCCAGCACAAGAGAATTTCTCTTTCGGTGATGCAGTCATGATAATTTAACTTTTACGAGGGCAATAAAGGTTACTTATTTATATGTGATTTCTTTAAGAAGAATCTTGGACATCTGTTGTAAATTCTTTCAAGTAACTTAAGATGGTGGTTTATTCAATATGGCAGTAGCATTTAAAGTAGATAAAGGTAAATGAAGATAAGAACTGTATAGTTGAATCAAGGAGGTTTAATACTTGGAGGTGCCCTTTTCCCGGATTTGTGAAACAGACCCGCATGTAGGGCAAAATGCGCTGTCGCGTGCGGCGTGACCCACCAAAGCACGGTAGCTCATGATGTTTAATAAAGTGGAGATGTCACTGGTAGCTCAGTTCAACTAGAATAATCGTTTAGGATACAAGCTCTCATTTTGTTTAAAGGAGGCTTAGTTCGTGTTTTGCATATGGACGCACTCAAAGACTCAGCAAAACTTTGAATCCATTGCTTACATTTCATCGGTATGTATTCTTTAGGCTCTAACTTTTGCAAATTTTTTTAAATAACGAAGACAGAAAACTGTTACATGAATAATCAAACAAACCCATTATAATAATTAACTTTTCATCATTTTTATATTCATTATAGAGACAGCTAATACAAATATATAAATTATAATATGAAACAAGAAGTATACGATTTCACTTAATTTATGTGATAGGTTTATATCTCTCATTCACTTTGGACACAGTGCCCCTGTATCATGCAATAAATGGTAATATTAAAATTATCATCATATTTGTATAATATAGTAGAATTTAGATTTGTGTTTTTAGCTGTTAACAACATTATTATATTTTGTAAAAAGTTGCAGTAGCAAGGAGGGTTTGTATTAAACCTGCTTGGTTTGTAGCTCTTTCAAGGGTAAAATTCTATGCTACCCGGTTATATTGCCTCGGGACTTGACCGAATAGTTTCAAAGACCAGTAGATAATTTTCCTTTTATCAGTGCATCTGCGCGTCTTATATTAATCTGATAATTGTTGCTTGCAGCTGTTTCGTAGTAGGATAAGCTTCTGTCCTCCTCTGCTTTGATACCTCAGGAATTGACAGATTCATTTCAGTGGTCACTAGTTAAATTCCCTTCTATGAGTGTATCAATGCATCTTATATTAATCTGATAATTGTTGCTTGTAGCATTTTGATAGGATAAGATACGTCTTCGTTCCTTGAATGAATTTGTACTTGTTTTTTTTTTTTCTGTATGCTGTATTGATAAAATGTTTTGTGAATAGATCTCTTTGTTAAAATAGGATTTATATTTCCTTATGATGAAAAGATGATAAAGTCAGAATTTTTAAAGGTAAGGCTATGACGGTCACGAGACGGGCAAAGGATTTGGGTCCTTTCTGCCCAAGGTCCGTGTTTCTGCCCTACACAGCAGGTGTGTCAGCTGTCAAAGGTGCTTCACAGATTTGTATGGGGAAAGTGACCAGTGGCATTTCCAGGTGTTAAACCTCCTTGAGTTGAACTATAGGAAGATGGCCGGGTATTAACAGTAAACTTATTTAACAGGTCGGAGAATCTATTGTTTTGCAGCGTGAATGACAATTGCTAGAAATGATCTTTTGGTAGCTAATTATTAAGTATGCCTTAATACTTAAAATCATTACCGTGATATGAGTGGTAATAATAGCATTTATATTTATTCTTATCATTCAGTTATTGTTATGTAATTGCTCAGTCATATCTACATCAATAACGTAAATAAATTGTGATTTCTAATGAATCTACGATGGTGCACACAGATCTAATGCAATGTACTTTTATTATAGCGTCTGGGAAATCTGTTGCAATGTGGGAAATCTAGAAGGTTCTCTAAAGAATCGAAGGAAAAAAATAATGCTTATGTGGAGGTTAGAAAAAAAGTGACGTTAGTTGAGATTGGTCTCGATTCTGAAATTATGTTATTTCTTAGTAAGTAGGGGTTTCTTTGTGAAAGTTTTTATCATGTGATTAAGAATAATTTTAGTTACATCCTATGAAATTATGTAACTGTAAAGTTCTTTATTTCAATTATCTTTACGAGAGCATTTTGGGAACGAGGTTTTACGATACATTACTTGACACGTCCATATAATATGTACCCAGTGGAGGGGGGGGGGGGGGTATATTAAAGGCGAATTCTACATTTTGGAGGCACACTTCCAAGAAGACGCCTTGATAACTACAGGAT
>NC_090728.1:105410904-105428404 GCF_036898095.1 Palaemon carinicauda
CTATGTATTGATATATATGGCTTATTTGAATATGATAAATGCTTCTAAATGTGCATATATATATATATATATATATATATATATGTGTGTGTGTGTGTGTGTGTGTGTGCGTGTGTGTGTATATATGTATATATGTGTGTATATAATAATAATAATAATAATAATAATAATAATAATAATAGTAAAATTGCATCTCTGATACCTATACATGTACAGGATGAAAATGCAGCAAGAATAAATACATCATTACTTCATTCAGCAACAGGCTATGCTTTTAGAGGTCTGTTTATCCAACTGCAACACTTGTCCTTCACATTTATCTTTCTCTTTTATAAGGTTGAAGTTTTATTCCCCACCGGAAACTTAACAGAAACCATATTTTTTTTTTCCAACAAAATTTTATTTTGCATTTTCACTTTTTTGGGATATTAAGCAAATTATTTATTTCTATTTTAGCCAGTAATATTATGTCAATCAAAATTCGAAGTTTTGGTACAAAGGCTTTTGCATTTTGCGTTTTTATTCCTTATTTTAAAAATTCATAGTAGAAAATTTTGTACATTCTCTTTGCCAAATGAATACTAACCCATTTATTCGGACAAGGTTATCTTTTTTTTTTTTTTAGATATGTTTTCAATAAATGACCTCATGCAGAAGGATTCAATACTTTCAATAAACTAGTCTACACTAATTATAATTAACCATATTTTTTTTCATACAAGTTCATTATGTATCCTTTTTTATTTAATAAAGTAAAAATGATGAATGAAAGAATCTTGGGAAGGCGGGGCTCGTAGGAGGGGACGTCGAGCAGAGCGCTAGAGGCAGCGAGAGCAGGAAGGAGCCAGAAGATGAAGTAATTAACTTTAATCGCACGCATTGCTTCCTTCATCTTGAACTTTTACCAGATGCAGAGAGAAGACGATAGGTAAACACGGACATAAAGGGAATCATTAGCGTTTTTACCATTCCCGAAATTCTGCCTGTTCTCCCCCTTCCTTTTTATCGAGCCTTTGGCTTTCATCCGCTGGATGTATTTAATGACTTCTGGAAGCAGATGATAGCTCTGCATTGGGGCCCAACCATCCAAAAGTCTTTATTACGAAAATTTTCCTCATTACCGCCAGTGCTTTTTGAACTTCATTTGAATGGGTTAGTGAGGAAGTTGCGTTCCCTGAATTATCGTAATTTTTCCTTTGCCAACTCTTCGTTTTCTTTATTGGTGTTCCCTTTCCTCCTGATACCTTATATGGTAAACTCATTCCCCTCGTCGTTGTAGATCTAAAAGTCTGACTTTTGTCGTATATTGACCTGGATGGGAGTTAAGTTGCCTGATTTTCATTCACTGATTGACTTTATTTATGAGGGGGTGGTGATGTTTGCGTCTGCTTGCTCATAGACATAATTGCTTATTGACAAGTTAATGTTGTTTCTGTGGTTTTCTACTGCTTACTCTTCTCATCCTTCTATTAAAACTTTATCTGAATCTTTCAGAAACTGCTTGCCGCAGATAACTGGACCAATATTTTTCTTAAGTGAATTCATAATTCGGCCCTATCATTGTTGCCATGTCCTTGAAAATTATTCTTCCCACACACGGCAGTCTGGAGTGCGATTCATCTTCGAATTTATGTGCATATGAATAATTACCAAGAAAGCGACACGATTACGTCTATGATCATGGTGGCAGTGGCACGAAGCTGTGATTTAAAATTATTCAGTTAATCCAATATGACAGCAGCTTTTTCTGTCATACTGAAATCCTGCCACTTTCTGTTTTATGCTTCCTATACAGTTTTGGACTCCTCCAAACCTATAATATTCCAAATTGAAAAAAACCAAAGTACGTTACACTTTCCCCTTATGTCAGGATATATTTTTATATGACCAAAGACTAATTCATGCTTCAGTTCAGTGAACCACCATCAGTCAACTGCTCTTAACCTCAAATCCATTTTGGCGAAGAAAGATATTTCGTTACAAAATTATGATTTTTGTATCACACTGATAAGTTGTAGTAATGTCATAGGTTAAACAGTGGATATACTTTATTGATAACGTCTGTGAGGATATGAACTACTTCCCTGGAATCCTGCATTGAAGTTTTTTTTTTTTTTTTTTCTTTTTTTTTTTTTTTTTTTTTTACTGAAACAGTTTTATAAATTGTAATTATTGAGTTTTCATGAATATTTTCATCAGTTAGTTTCATTCACATGGAAGTTAAGATCATGCATAAAAAACTCACTGCGACATTTTCGTAGAGTAGTGTACGTTCATTATTGCTATTGAACAGTGATTATTCTTCTTTGAGGCTCATAAATACGTTACCAATACATGACTGAATGTGAGACACAATGGTGTTTCGTGATACGAAAATCTTTTTTCAAAGATTCTATGCAAAATAGAATAGATATATTCTATGATAATGGATCTAATTTTTTCTATGTTGAAGCGTTGGGACATTGTGGAAATGCTATAAAAATATATTGAAGCGAAAGTTTTCTTATTTTGCTCTATTGATTGCCTTGTTTATCAATGTTGAGGGTGCACCTGCCCAAGAAGTTCGTCGTTATTAAACTGTGTATCAATTAGCAAAGTATTCAGCATTACTGACCAAGTCCACGCATTGGTGGTGTCCATGAAAAATAAAGGGAATAAAGAAAAACATTCCTTTAATCAGAGGTGTTACTACATAAAATAATTAATGCAGTTAGGTTGTTTGCTACATTAAAAGTGCCTTTAGCCTTTTTTCTTTACTCTTTTAAATAAAAAGATGAAATGTTTCGAAGTCTTTGCAATAATTTTTCATATTTTTGTGTACACTTAAACGTAATTTGAGAAAAATAACTTTGACAAGATGATTTTTTCCCTGGTGAATAATGTTCGTTGAAAAGATTTCCCCCATCGTTTCAAGGCTCGAGTCCCACCTTCCATGAATGAGCCGTGCTTTATCATGATTACAGGTCAATTTGGATCCAGCTTCCCTGATTCTATGGGCACGTCTTCCACGAACGTACGTGACGAATGTTCGTAAAAGATGTCGAATAAGGTCACTGCTGTGTAATGATAGGGAGAACGCGGGTTGAATTATTAGTGGTTGTGATTTTAACTTTATATTTGATGACCTACATAGCAGAAGAGACGATGAAGTAAGAAGGAATGTCTGATAAACAGTGATCGTAAAAAAAAAAAAAAAAAAAAAAAAAAGAGTATTATTAGTACAAAAATCTTTACGCTGTCTTCATTAATTCGTTTATTGACTGCATGTGAGTTTTCATCTATTATATAATCATTTGCACAGTTATTTTGCACACAGAATTGCGTTTCAGTGTGTTTGAGAAAAAAAAAAACATGGCTTGACCACAGAATTATCCTAAAGGTATTTTTTATAGTTTCAATAAGTGATGAAACCCGTTTGGAAAGACCATCAGAGAGTGAGAGGGAAAGAAATATCTTGTTGCTATGCCAGGTCACCACATCCATTAATGCATGGATAGACTTGGGCTTGTCTTTTCTCATCACCATGCTCACCCTCGTATTTACAAATGCATAAATTTATATCTTAAGGAAAAATTTGATTATTGAACACATTTTCTTTTCTTTTACATGCTGTTTGTAATTATTTTCCCCCCGAGAGAGAGAGAGAGAGAGAGAGAGAGAGAGAGAGAGAGAGAGAGAGAGAGAGAGAGAGAGAGAGAATGATGATGAGGTTACTAGTTGCGTGTCTTTTTTTATTCTTGACATCTTTTCTTCAGATGATGGTACTTGTTTAAATCTGTGTTGCCTTGTGAGCGATAATCTATATCGAACTTGGTCCCATAAATCGTTAGCCAAAAACTGTATCACTCGGCTAGAGCGCCCACTAACCCATCCCTTCAGAGAATAGATTGTTATCAATTTCGACGGAATCTATGAGATCTGGCAGATTCGAACTCCAGTGGTTCATCTCTAAGGCTACGATTCTCTTGTACTGGGTTAGATCTCCCTCAAGTCCTCTTTGCTGTAAATGGCCTGGAAACATCACCATTAAGGGTTTGCTAATAAACCCCTTAGGGGACACCGGTTCAGGAAGAGAAACTTGTGCTTGTGTTTATATACAACATGATACATCTCTCCATCCATCAACTTGCCAAGGATATCTAACGCACCTTTATGAAAACCAGTATCTATCCTGCCTATAAATTAAAGAGACAAGTTTTGTTATCCTCATATAACTTTATTTCTTTTCGATGGTTTATTTCTTACTCAATGCACCTTAACACCTTCCACATGGCCAGTCTCTTGTTGCTGTTATAAGCTTTTTTATGAATCGTATACCACCTACAGCTTTTTTTATGACTTTTATACAACCTACAGCTTTTTTATGACTCATATACCACCTACAGCTTTTTTATGACTCATATACCACCTACAGCTTTTTTATGACTCATATACCACCTACAGCTTTTTTATGACTCATATACCACCTGCAGCTTTATTATGACTTTTATACCACCTACAGCTTTTTTAATGACTTATACAACCTACAGCTTTTTTATGACTCATATACCACCTACAGCTTTTTTTAATGACTTTTATACAACCTACAGCTTTTTTATGACTCTTATACCACCTACAGCTTTATTATGACTTTTATACCACCTACAGCTTTTTTATGACTTTTATACCACCTACAGCTTTTTTATGACTTTTATACCACCTACAGCTTTTTTATGACTTTTATACCACCTACAGTTTTTTATGACTTTTATACCACCTACAGCTTTTTATGACTTTTATACCACCTACAGCTTTTTTATGACTCTTATACCACCTACAGCTTTTTTATGACTTTTATACCACCTACAGCTTTTTTATGACTTTTATACCACCTACAGCTTTTTTATGACTTTTATACCACCTACAGCTTTTTTATGACTTTTATACCACCTACAGCTTTTTTATGACTTTTATACCACCTACAGCTTTTTTATGACTTTTATACCACCTACAGCTTTTTTATGACTCTTATACCACCTACAGCTTTTTTATGACTTTTATACCACCTACAGCTTTTTTATGACTTTTATACCACCTACAGCTTTTTTATGACTTTTATACCACCTACAGCTTTTTTATGACTTTTATACCACCTACAGCTTTTTTATGACTTATACCACCTACAGCTTTTTTATGACTCATATACCACCTACAGCTTTTTTATGACTTTTATACCACCTACAGCTTTTTTATGACTTTTATACCACCTACAGCTTTTTTATGACTCATATACCACCTACAGCTTTTTTATGACTCATATACCACCTACAGCTTTTTTATGACTTTTATACCACCTACAGCTTTATTATGACTCTTATACCACCTACAGCTTTTTTATGACTTTTATACCACCTACAGCTTTTTTATGACTTATACCACCTACAGCTTTTTTATGACTCTTATACCACCTACAGCTTTTTTATGACTCATATACCACCTACAGCTTTTTTATGACTCATATACCACCTACAGCTTTTTTATGACTCATATACCACCTACAGCTTTATTATGACTTTTATACCACCTGCAGCTTTTTTATGACTCATATACCACCTACAGCTTTTTTATGACTCATATACCACCTGCAGCTTTATTATGACTTTTATACCACCTACAGCTTTTTTATGACTTTTATACCACCTACAGCTTTTTTATGACTTTTATACCACCTACAGCTTTTTTATGACTTATACCACCTACAGCTTTTTTATGACTCATATACCACCTACAGCTTTATTATGACTTTTATACCACCTACAGCTTTTTTATGACTCATATACCACCTACAGCTTTTTTATGACTCTTATACCACCTACAGCTTTTTTATGACTCATATACCACCTACAGCTTTTTTATGACTCATATACCACCTACAGCTTTTTTATGACTCATATACCACCTACAGCTTTTTATGACTTTTATACCACCTACAGCTTTTTTATGACTTTTATACCACCTACAGCTTTTTTATGACTCATATACCACCTACAGCTTTATTATGACTTTTATACCACCTACAGCTTTTTTTAATGACTTTTATACAACCTACAGCTTTTTTATGACTCTTATACCACCTACAGCTTTTTATGACTTTTATACCACCTACAGCTTTTTTATGACTTTTATACCACCTACAGCTTTTTTATGACTTTTATACCACCTACAGCTTTTTATGACTTTTATACCACCTACAGCTTTTTTATGACTCTTATACCACCTACAGCTTTTTTATGACTTTTATACCACCTACAGCTTTTTTATGACTTTATACCACCTACAGCTTTTTTATGACTTTTATACCACCTACAGCTTTATTATGACTTTTATACCACCTACAGCTTTTTTATGACTTTTATACCACCTACAGCTTTTTTATGACTTTATACCACCTACAGCTTTTTTATGACTCTTATACCACCTACAGCTTTTTTATGACTCATATACCACCTACAGCTTTTTTATGACTTTTATACCACCTACAGCTTTTTTATGACTTTTATACAACCTACAGCTTTTTTATGACTTTTATACCACCTACAGCTTTTTTATGACTTTTATACCACCTACAGCTTTTTATGACTTTTATACAACCTACAGCTTTTTTATGACTTTTATACCACCTACAGCTTTTTTATGACTTTTATACCACCTACAGCTTTTTTATGACTTTTATACCACCTACAGCTTTTTTATGACTTATACCACCTACAGCTTTTTTATGACTTTTATACCACCTACAGCTTTTTTATGACTTTTATACCACCTACAGCTTTTTTTATGACTTTTATACCACCTACAGCTTTTTTATGACTTATACCACCTACAGCTTTTTATGACTTTTATACAACCTACAGCTTTTTTATGACTTTTATACAACCTACAGCTTTTTTTATGACTTTTATACCACCTACAGCTTTTTTATGACTTTTATACAACCTACAGCTTTTTTTATGACTTTTATACCACCTACAGCTTTTTTATGACTTTTATACCACCTACAGCTTTTTTATGACTTTTATACCACCTACAGCTTTTTTTATGACTCTTATACCACCTACAGCTTTTTTATGACTTTTATACCACCTACAGCTTTTTTATGACTTTTATACCACCTACAGCTTTTTTATGACTTTTATACCACCTACAGCTTTTTTATGACTTTTATACCACCTACAGCTTTTTTATGACTTATACCACCTACAGCTTTTTATGACTTTTATACACCTACAGCTTTTTTATGACTTTTATACCACCTACAGCTTTTTTATGACTTTTATACCACCTACAGCTTTTTTATGACTTTTATACCACCTACAGCTTTTTTATGACTTATACCACCTACAGCTTTTTTATGACTCTTATACCACCTACAGCTTTTTTATGACTTTTATACCACCTACAGCTTTTTTATGACTCTTATACCACCTACAGCTTTTTTATGACTTTTATACCACCTACAGCTTTTTATGACTTATACCACCTACAGCTTTTTTATGACTCATATACCACCTACAGCTTTATTATGACTCTATACCACCTACAGCTTTTTTATGACTTTTATACCACCTACAGCTTTTTTATGACTTTTATACCACCTACAGCTTTTTTATGACTTTTATACCACCTACAGCTTTTTTATGACTTTATACCACCTACAGCTTTTTTATGACTTTTATACCACCTACAGCTTTTTTATGACTTTTATACCACCTACAGCTTTTTTATGACTCTTATACCACCTACAGCTTTTTTATGACTTTTATACCACCTACAGCTTTTTTATGACTCTTATACCACCTACAGCTTTTTTATGACTCTTATACCACCTACAGCTTTTTTATGACTTTTATACCACCTACAGCTTTTTTATGACTCTTATACCACCTACAGCTTTTTTATGACTCATATACCACCTACAGCTTTTTTATGACTCTTATACCACCTACAGCTTTTTTATGACTCTTATACCACCTACAGCTTTTTTATGACTCTTATACCACCTACAGCTTTTTTATGACTTATACCACCTACAGCTTTTTATGACTCTTATACCACCTACAGCTTTTTTATGACTTTTATACCACCTACAGCTTTTTTATGACTCTTATACCACCTACAGCTTTATTATGACTTTTATACCACCTACAGCTTTTTTATGACTCTTATACCACCTACAGCTTTTTTATGACTCTTATACCACCTACAGCTTTATTATGACTCTTATACCACCTACAGCTTTTTTATGACTTTTATACCACCTACAGCTTTTTTTATGACTTTTATACCACCTACAGCTTTTTTATGACTCTTATACCACCTACAGCTTTTTTATGACTTTTATACCACCTACAGCTTTTTTATGACTTATACCACCTACAGCTTTTTTATGACTCATATACCACCTACAGCTTTTTATGACTCTTATACCACCTACAGCTTTTTTATGACTTTTATACCACCTACAGCTTTTTTATGACTCTTATACCACCTACAGCTTTTTTATGACTCTTATACCACCTACAGCTTTTTTTATGACTTTTATACCACCTACAGCTTTTTTATGACTTATACCACCTACAGCTTTTTATGACTTTTATACAACCTACAGCTTTATTATGACTTTTATACCACCTACAGCTTTATTATGACTTTTATACAACCTACAGCTTTATTATGACTTTTATAAACCTACAGCTTTTTTATGACTCTTATACCACCTACAGCTTTTTTATGACTCTTATACCACCTACAGCTTTTTTATGACTCTTATACCACCTACAGCTTTTTTATGACTCTTATACCACCTACAGCTTTTTTATGACTCTTATACCACCTACAGCTTTTTTATGACTCTTATACCACCTACAGCTTTATTATGACTTTTATACCACCTACAGCTTTTTTATGACTTTTATACAACCTACAGCTTTATTATGACTTTTATACCACCTACAGCTTTTTTATGACTCTTATACCACCTACAGATTTTTTATGACTCTTATACCACCTACAGCTTTTTTATGACTCTTATACCACCTACAGCTTTTTTATGACTCTTATACCACCTACAGCTTTTTTATGACTCTTATACCACCTACAGCTTTTTTATGACTCTTATACCACCTACAGCTTTATTATGACTTTTATACCACCTACAGCTTTTTTATGACTTTTATACCACCTACAGCTTTATTATGACTTTTATACAACCTACAGCTTTATTATGACTTTTATACAACCTACAGCTTTATTATGACTTTTATACAACCTACAGCTTTTTTATGACTTTTATACCACCTACAGCTTTATTATGACTTTTATACAACCTACAGCTTTATTATGACTTTTATACCACCTACAGCTTTATTATGACTTTTATACCACCTACAGCTTTATTATGACTCTTATACCACCTACAGCTTTATTATGACTCTTATACCACCTACAGCTTTATTATGACTCTTATACCACCTACAGCTTTTTTATGACTTTTATACAACCTACAGCTTTATTATGACTTTTATACAACCTACAGCTTTATTATGACTTTTATACCACCTACAGCTTTTTTATGACTCTTATACCACCTACAGATTTTTTATGACTCTTATACCACCTACAGCTTTATTATGACTTTTATACAACCTACAGCTTTATTATGACTTTTATACCACCTATAGATTTTTTATGACTTTTATACCACCTACAGCTTTATTATGACTTTTATACCACCTACAGATTTTTTATGACTTTTTTACAACCTACAGCTTTTTTATGACTTTTATACCACCTACAGCTTTATTATGACTTTTATACAACCTACAGCTTTATTATGACTTTTATACAACCTACAGCTTTATTATGACTTTTATACAACCTACAGCTTTTTTTAATGACATTTATACAACCTACAGCTTTTTTATGACTTTTATACCACCTACAGCTTTTTTATGACTTTTATACCACCTACAGCTTTATTATGACTTTTATACCACCTACAGCTTTATTATGACTTTTATACAACCTACAGCTTTTTTATGACTTTTATACCACCTACAGCTTTATTATGACTTTTATACAACCTACAGCTTTATTATGACTTTTATACAACCTACAGATTTTTTATGACTTTTATACAACCTACAGCTTTATTATGACTTTTATACCACCTACAGCTTTATTATGACTTTTATACAACCTACAGCTTTATTATGACTTTTATACCACCTACAGCTTTATTATGACTTTTATACCACCTACAGCTTTTTTATGACTTTTATACAACCTACAGCTTTATTATGACTTTTATACAACCTACAGCTTTTTTATGACTTTTATACCACCTACAGCTTTATTATGACTTTTATACAACCTACAGCTTTATTATGACTTTTATACAACCTACAGCTTTATTATGACTTTTATACCACCTACAGCTTTATTATGACTCTTATACCACCTACAGATTATTTATGACTTTTATACCACCTACAGCTTTATTATGACTTTTATACAACCTACAGCTTTTTTATGACTTTTATACAACCTACAGCTTTATTATGACTTTTATACCACCTACAGCTTTATTATGACTTTTATACAACCTACAGCTTTTTCATGACTTTTATACAACCTACAGCTTTATTATGACTTTTATACCACCTACAGCTTTATTATGACTCTTATACCACCTACAGATTATTTATGACTTTTATAACACCCACAGCTTTATTATGACTCTTATACCACCTACAGATTATTTATGACTTTATTTATATACCACCTACAGCTTTATTATGACTCTTATACCACCTACAGATTATTTATGACTCTTATACCACCTACAGCTTTATTATGACTCTTATACCACTACAGCTTTTTTATGACTTTATACCACCTTACAGCTTTTTTATGACTTTTATACCACCTACAGCTTTTTTATGACTTTTATACCACCTACAGCTTTTTTATGACTTTTATACCACCTACAGCTTTTTTATGACTCTTATACCACCTACAGCTTTATTATGACTTTTATACCACCTACAGCTTTTTTATGACTCTTATACCACCTACAGCTTTTTTATGACTTTTATACCACCTACAGCTTTTTTATGACTCTTATACCACCTACAGCTTTTTTATGACTCTTATACCACCTACAGCTTTATTATGACTCTTATACCACCTACAGCTTTTTTATGACTTTTATACCACCTACAGCTTTTTTATGACTCTTATACCACCTACAGCTTTTTTTAATGACTTTTATACCACCTACAGCTTTTTTATGACTCTTATACCACCTACAGCTTTTTTTAATGACTTTTAAACCACCTACAGCTTTTTATGACTCATATACCACCTACAGCTTTTTTATGACTCATATACCACCTGCAGCTTTATTATGACTCTTATACCACCTACAGCTTTTTTATGACTTTTATACCACCTACAGCTTTTTTATGACTTTTATACCACCTACAGCTTTTTTATGACTTTTATACCACCTGCAGCTTTTTTATGACTCTTATACCACCTACAGCTTTTTTATGACTTTTATACCACCTACAGCTTTTTTATGACTTTTATACCACCTACAGCTTTTTTATGACTCTTATACCACCTACAGCTTTATTATGACTTTTATACCACCTACAGCTTTTTTATGACTCTTATACCACCTACAGCTTTTTTATGACTCTTATACCACCTACAGCTTTTTTATGACTTTTATACCACCTACAGCTTTTTTATGACTCTTATACCACCTACGGCTTTTTTATGACTCATATACCACCTACAGCTTTTTTATGACTCTTATACCACCTACAGCTTTTTTATGACTCTTATACCACCTACAGCTTTTTTATGAATCTTATACCACCTACAGCTTTTTTATGACTCATATACCACCTGCAGCTTTATTATGACTCTTATACCACCTACAGCTTTTTTATGACTTTTATACCACCTACAGCTTTTTTATGACTCTTATACCACCTACAGCTTTATTATGACTTTTATACAACCTACAGCTTTTTTATGACTCTTATACCACCTACAGCTTTTTTATGACTCTTATACCACCTACAGCTTTATTATGACTCTTATACCACCTACAGCTTTTTTATGACTTTTATACCACCTACAGCTTTTTTTAATGACTTTTATACCACCTACAGCTTTTTTATGACTCTTATACCACCTACAGCTTTTTTTAATGACTTTTATACCACCTACAGCTTTTTTATGACTCATATACCACCTACAGCTTTTTTATGACTCATATACCAACTGCAGCTTTATTATGACTCTTATACCACCTACAGCTTTTTTATGACTTTTATACCACCTACAGCTTTTTTATGACTCTTATACCACCTACAGCTTTTTTTAATGACTCTTATACCACCTACAGCTTTTTTTAATGACTTTTATACCACCTACAGCTTTTTTATGACTCATATACCACCTACAGCTTTATTATGACTTTTATACAACCTACAGCTTCATTATGACTTTTATACCACCTACAGCTTTATTATGACTTTTATACAACCTACAGCTTTATTATGACTTTTATAAAACCTACAGCTTTTTTATGACTCTTATACCACCTACAGCTTTTTTATGACTCTTATACCACCTACAGCTTTTTTATGACTCTTTTACCACCTACAGCTTTTTTATGACTCTTATACCACCTACAGCTTTTTTATGACTCTTATACCACCTACAGCTTTATTATGACTTTTATACCACCTACAGCTTTTTTATGACTTTTATACAACCTACAGCTTTATTATGACTTTTATACAACCTACAGCTTTTTTATGACTCTTATACCACCTACAGATTTTTTATGACTCTTATACCACCTACAGCTTTTTTATGACTCTTATACCACCTACAGCTTTTTTATGACTCTTATACCACCTACAGCTTTTTTATGACTCTTATACCACCTACAGCTTTTTTATGACTCTTATACCACCTACAGCTTTATTATGACTTTTATACCACCTACAGCTTTTTTATGACTTTTATACCACCTACAGCTTTATTATGACTTTTATACAACCTACAGCTTTATTGTGACTTTTATACAACCTACAGCTTTATTATGACTTTTATACAACCTACAGCTTTTTTATGACTTTTATACCACCTACAGCTTTATTATGACTTTTATACAACCTACAGCTTTATTATGACTTTTATACCACCTACAGCTTTATTATGACTTTTATACCACCTACAGCTTTATTATGACTCTTATACCACCTACAGCTTTATTATGACTCTTATACCACCTACAGCTTTATTATGACTCTTATACCACCTACAGCTTTTTTATGACTTTTATACAACCTACAGCTTTATTATGACTTTTATACAACCTACAGCTTTATTATGACTTTTATACCACCTACAGCTTTTTTATGACTCTTATACCACCTACAGATTTTTTATGACTTATACCACCTACAGCTTTATTATGACTTTTATACAACCTACAGCTTTATTATGACTTTTATACCACCTATAGATTTTTTATGACTTTTATACCACCTACAGCTTTATTATGACTTTTATACCACCTACAGATTTTTTATGACTTTTTTACAACCTACAGCTTTATTATGACTTTTATACAACCTACAGCTTTATTATGACTTTTATACAACCTACAGCTTTATTATGACTTTTATACAACCTACAGCTTTTTTTAATGACATTTATACAACCTACAGCTTTTTTATGACTTTTATACCACCTACAGCTTTTTTATGACTTTTATACCACCTACAGCTTTATTATGACTTTTATACCACCTACAGCTTTATTATGACTTTTATACCACCTACAGCTTTATTATGACTTTTATACAACCTACAGCTTTTTTATGACTTTTATACCACCTACAGCTTTATTATGACTTTTATACAACCTACAGCTTTATTATGACTTTTATACAACCTACAGATTTTTTATGACTTTTATACAACCTACAGCTTTATTATGACTTTTATACCACCTACAGCTTTATTATGACTTTTATACAACCTACAGCTTTATTATGACTTTTATACCACCTACAGCTTTATTATGACTTTTATACCACCTACAGCTTTTTTATGACTTTTATACAACCTACAGCTTTATTATGACTTTTATACAACCTACAGCTTTTTTATGACTTTTATACCACCTACAGCTTTATTATGACTTTTATACAACCTACAGCTTTATTATGACTTTTATACAACCTACAGCTTTATTATGACTCTTATACCACCTACAGATTATTTATGACTTTTATACCACCTACAGCTTTATTATGACTTTTATACAACCTACAGCTTTTTTATGACTTTTATACAACCTACAGCTTTATTATGACTTTTATACCACCTACAGCTTTATTATGACTTTTATACAACCTACAGCTTTTTTATGACTTTTATACAACCTACAGCTTTATTATGACTTTTATACCACCTACAGCTTTATTATGACTCTTATACCACCTACAGATTATTTATGACTTTTATAACACCCACAGCTTTATTATGACTCTTATACCACCTACAGATTATTTATGACTTTTATAACACCTACAGCTTTATTATGACTCTTATACCACCTACAGCTTTATTATGACTCTTATACCACCTACAGATTATTTATGACTTTTATAACACCCACAGCTTTATTATGACTCTTATACCACCTACAGATTATTTATGACTTTTATAACACCTACAGCTTTATTATGACTCTTATACCACCTACAGCTTTATTATGACTCTTATACCACCTACAGATTATTTATGACTTTTATAACACCCACAGCTTTATTATGACTCTTATACCACCTACAGATTATTTATGACTTTTATAACACCTACAGCTTTATTATGACTCTTATACCACCTACAGATTATTTATGACTTTTATACTACCTACAGCTTTATTATGACTCTTATACCACCTACAGATTATTTATGACTTTTATACCACCTACAGCTTTATTATGACTCTTATACCACCTACAGATTATTTATGACTTTTATACCACCTACAGCTTTATTATGACTTTTATACCACCTACAGCTTTATTATGACTTTTATACCACCTACAGCTTTATTATGACTTTTATACAACCTACAGCTTTTTTATGACTTTTATACCACCTACAGCTTTATTATGACTTTTATACAACCTACAGCTTTATTATGACTTTTATACAACCTACAGCTTTTTTATGACTTTTATACAACCTACAGCTTTATTATGACTTTTATACAACCTACAGCTTTTTTATGACTTTTATACCACCTACAGCTTTTTTTAATGACTTTTATACCACCTACAGCTTTTTTATGACTCTTATACCACCTACAGCTTTATTATGACTTTTATACCACCTACAGCTTTATTATGACTTTTATACAACCTACAGCTTTTTATGACTTTTATGCAACCAACAGATTTTTTATGACTCTTATACCACCTACAGCTTAATTATGACTTTTATACAACCTAAAGCTTTTTTTATGACTTTTATACCACCTAGAGCTTTATTATGACCTTTATACAACATAAAGCTTTTTTGTGACTCTTATACCACCTACAGCTTTATTATGACTTTTTTACAACCTACAGCTTTTTTATGAATCATATACCACCTACAGCTTATTTTATGACTTTTTTTTTACAACCTACAGCTTTTTTATGAATCGTATACCACCTACAACTTTATTATGACTTTTATACAACCTACAGATTTTTTTATGACTTTTATGCAACCAACAGCTTTTTTATGAGTCTTATACCACCTACGGCTTTATTATGACTTTTATACAACCTACAGCTTTTTTATGAATCGTATACCACCTACAGATTTTTCATGATTTTTATACAACTTACAGCTTTTTCCCTTGTTTATAATTCTTTGCTTTTCAGTTTAGTGACAAACCCTTGATCCACTGCCGCTTTTCGTTTTTCTATAACACACTTCTTCCCTTACCAATTCCTCTTTCACCGACCGTATTTTTTCAAACAAACGTTAACATTACAATATCCCTAGTACTCTAGGTATATATTTTGTATAATTCCTGGAGTCCTCTATGCCATAATCTTCATTATTCTAATAACCGATTCGTTTGTAAATTTTTCTTTATCGCGAAGTTATACTACTGTATAACCATTAACCATGTCAATGCAGTATTTTAATCTTAGCACCAGCTTTTTTTGTGTGTGTGTCTTCATCCTCCAATCTTTTAATTACTCTTATACCGTGTTCAATATAATTATTCCTCAAGTTTTCTCAAAATTACATTTCTTTTACAAACCTGCTTCATTTCATTTTTCTTCTCAACTATTTTACATATGCAGCCCGTTTTCAGAATGCCCATTCCATCGAACCAGAACTACTTTCATTGAGATGGCATCTCCAGTTGCAGCTATTATTCTGTGATCCATTTGTATAATTCACTTTCTTTAGGCAATTACTTTCAAGGAAACTTCATGTATGCCATATTCAAGTTCTTGCTCACCTTTTCTCTATTAATATTACTTAGTGTAATTTTCTAGCTCACTACGCAAGATGTATTGTGCCATGTAATTTCTCCCCAAGTAATACCTTCTTTTCCATCAATGAATATCTCATTTTCCCTCTCACCGCTTACTATTTTTACTCCCTCACATCTTATTAAACTCTCAAACATTCCCAGCTAATTCCTTTGGTTTAGATATACTCCCCACATACACCTGAGTGTGTTTAAAAGACATCTATTTTGAATGGTCATTGTTCTAGCATTAAAGGCTCTTTGACCTTATTTTAAGATGCCAAACTTCTAGCATTAGAGTTTTTCTATTTCTATTTTGAAGTGCCATTCTTATAGCATTAGAAGTTTGCTTACTTCTATTTACTGGTGCCATACCTCTAGCATTAAAGGCTCCTTGACCTCTATTTGAGGTGCCATACTTTTACCGTTAGATTTTCTTTGCCCTCAATTTTGATGTGCCATAATTATATCATTCTAGGTTTTTTACTTCTATTTTGAGGTGCCATACTTCTAGCAATAGAGGTTCTTTGACCCCTATTTTAAGGTGCCTTACCTGTAGCATTAGAGGCTCTCTGATATCTATTATGAGTTGCCATACTTCCATCGATAGAGATTCTTTGACCTCTATTTTGAGGTGCCTTACCTATTGCATTAGAGGCTCTATGACATCTATATTGAGGTGACATGCCTGTTTTATTAGAAGTTGTTTAACCTCTATTTTGAAGTACCTTACCTATAGCATTACAGGCTCTTTGACTTTTGTTTTTAGGTACCATACTTCCAACATTAAAGGCTCTTTGACCTATATTTTGAGGTTCATTACATCTAGCATTAAAGGCTATTTGACCTCTATTTTGTGGTGACATACCTTCAGCACTAGAGG
>NC_090728.1:105430904-105450904 GCF_036898095.1 Palaemon carinicauda
TTGCGTAGATATATTATGCCTCACAATGAGACTGAACTCTTTAATTAAAGACTAAATTTACGGACTAGATACAGAAAAATCTTATTAACCGGAAAACATTGTAAGCAAACGTTGAATATTTCAACACAAGATTTAATAAATATTACAACATGTGATTTTATGAAATATATTATTAAAAAATATTATAAAGTACATATATTACGTGCCTGTAAACTAAGTTATTTTGTAGATATATATATATATATATATATATATATATATATATATATATATATATATATATATATATATGTCTGTGTGTGTTTATATACTGCATTTACCTGAATGTATATATATATATATATATATATATATATATATATATATATATATATATATGTGTGTGTGTGTGTGTGGGTGTGTGTGTGTGTGTGTTTATAACGCAGGAGTTGCGAATTCAAAAGGAGTAATAACAAATAATATTAAGACATTATTTTATGCCATAAAATAACAAATCCCCCATAACAACAATGGTGTTGCAGTAGATTTTATTTTAGATGCAAGCAGTAAAGTGTATCGTTTGATAAAGAGATTGGATAAAATTACTGTCGCACCGATGAAAATTGTAATTTTGGCATTTGGGTGAGAGAAGAGTCTTGGTGTTTTGTCGGATGAATATCTCAATTTCATTACACCGGTAGGTTTCCCAATATAAGTGCTCTTATCCCATTCATTAACGGCAACAGTACAGTATTCGGTTAAACACTAAATCTAATTCATATTTAGAGTTAAGGCAAATATCGTAGATTTTAGTGTCTGGGATTCATCAGTAACAAATAGATATCAATATCGAAGCCATTTATTTAATCTATAACCTGTCATTTTTATTAAATATGTAAATTTATGAACATGAGAAATGTATTTCCAAAATTTAATATCTGCAATATTATCAAATTTCAGACATCATTGCAATCACGGAACAAGATTAGTAATCAAGAAAATTGCTTTCTCGCATGACAAGAAATGAAGAAATCGTAATATGAGAAGTGATTATTGCAACAAAAATATATTACTTCTAGTAATTGTAAAACTGGCTTCATACTTTTATTTCCAAGAACAATTTTGAAATATTTTATTCATGCTATTACTTCTAACTCATAGCTTGGAAACTAAACGACTTGTGATTGTATGTAATTCATTGATTTACATATTTCTGTTTTTGAATGTTTAAGCTAATCCGTTAAAAAAAAAAAAAAAAAAAAAAAAAAAAAAAAAAAAAAAAAAAAAAAAAAAAAAAAAAAAAAAAAAAAACACTGAATTAGTAACGAGATTTCACCAATCCCAGGGCAATAACATATGATTTTGAAAGATATTGCAATACCTGCCTCGACATGTTGTAATTTTCACTTACCGCCAGTTATGGAGAAAGGCCAGAGAAAGCATATCCAGAACTTTTGTTACTTGACAACGATCTATATTTCTTAGAATCTCTTTAGAATGGATACTGCGTGACCCATATTGGCCCATAGTAGAACATAAATAACGACCATCGCCATCTTGGGAAGGTACGAGGTCGGCAGTGGCATAAGCAAATGTCGCACACACATTTCCTCGTACAATTTATGCATACAGTTTCGAGATTCAAGCTTCTCTTTTGATATGTTACACTGAATAAATATACATGTAAATATTATTATTCATTTATGTATATATGTATACATATACAAATATATTTATATATATACTAATATATATTACATACAGTGGAACCTCTACATACGAACGTATCTACATCCGAATTTTCCAACATCCGAAGTAAAATTCGAGCAATTTTTCGACTCTACACCCGAATTTTATTTCGACACACGAAGTAAGCAATTTTTGTCGTACCAGTTGTATCCGAATTTTTCGACACGCGAAGTACAATTCAAACACGTTCCTACTCTACACCCGAATTTTTTTTTAACACCCGAAGTAAACAATACCCGTACACGTAGATGGTACTCATAGCGCCGGATGTATTTTTTATTTCCGCCTATAGAAGGCAGCACTTCGACCTCAGAGGGACCCTCAATTAGCGTGGCTTGGGTCCTTCCTCTGTTCTCGTCGGCTTCGTGTGGTTGTGCCCTGTGCGTTCTGCTATTAACTGTGTTTTAATCGTGATTTTTTACGTTCATCCCTTTACAGTATTTTACGTAAATCATGGGTCCTAAAAGGCTTAGTTTCGCAAGTGGTAGTGGTAGTGGTGAGAAAAGGAAGAAGGAAATGCTTTCTTTAGTCATGGAATTGTTCAAAATTATCCATTTGGTGTTATTGAGAGAGGTAACATTGATAGGTAATAATAGCCTTTGTGCTAAATTATTAAATTTCTTCGCGCTCTTTTAAAGCGATATGGGCCATTTGTAGAAATATTTGTTATTTGTACAACAGGCTAAAGATTTTTACTGGTGTAATGGACTCACGGACATTCAAGATGGCAAAACGAAGTTTGATAATTTTTTCAGTGTAAAATTTCTAACCTCTATTAAATGAATGGTTATCGTTTGGTTTTATTCAAAATATAATCTCCTTCTTAGTATGATTGCTTATATCGGTAAATGAGCTTTTAGTTTTTGAACGAATGATCAAATACTAAATATTATTGGTAATCCGATGTGAAGCTCTGGAAAATATGAAGATTTTAGTTGTTCATGTGCCCAGTCATAATTGCTATTCACTCTCTGAATATCTAATAACTTTATATTTCGTGTCAATAACGTCATTTGAAGATTGCTTATGAACAGGTCATTGTGGTGTTGCATATTTCCTAGAAATAAAAGATACGCATACTTGATCAACGTCAAGCGCCTCTACCCAAGTTAGACTCAGGGGTTACCAGGCAATGACTACTGCTCATGGCACCAATTGGAAACTTATGAATCGCCCTATCACATCCTCACAATGACGGTACAGTCTTGTTTACTAATGAATTCTATCAAACTGTGACCGTGGCACTAAGACAGGTAATGAACATATATTGCCTTTTTTTTTTTTTTTTTTTTTTTTGCTGAAACTTGACATTATGTAACGCTTTTGAAGTCATAGAATTTACACGAATGAGCGTTAAAACATAGGTCTCAGATAAAATTAGTTAAGAAGACAATGATAAGGCTGTAAAAAATGGAAATAAAGGAGAGCACCGTTAGGTAGTGGAGAGAAGAGGTCAGAGGATAATAACCCTTTTAGGAAAATTACACCTAGGTTATAAAAGCAGAAATGGCACTTGATGAAAAATGAAAGGCGATAACTATGCTATTTTCAACAGAGAGAGAGAGAGAGAGAGAGAGAGAGAGAGAGAGAGAGAGAGAGAGAGAGAGAGAGAGAGAGCATGCAGTCCTTAAGCCAAGTTAATTATCAATGTGGTTTCTAAAAATATATCATTTTTGACAATACCTATAGTGTTTTTTTTTTTTTTTTCTTGGCTTCGTCAGTTGCTCAAAGGCATTACCTGTTGTATAATGACTTTATTTTTTTTATAAAGGATTGTAATATAGATAATGGAATTAATTACATAGAAAATAAAATGTAACAAGAAATTAGTAAGTATATGCAAACCAACAAACGAACTTGAACACAGCAAATGACCTCGGCAAACAGGGGGATTTGAGTGCAAAAAGGCAAGAGCAAGAGAGTTCTTTCTGACGGAGATCTCGCCGTCTAAAAGGCGAGATGAGAAAAGATAGAAGGAGAAAAAAATGGAGAATTAATCAAGGAGACGTTGATGCTTTTTCAAAGACGGTGAGTGGATCAAAGGAAATAGGAAGGTAGGACTCGGAATAAGGGAAGGGAAAGTAAAAGCGACGAAGCGAGAGCAAGAAATAGAATAATAAGCGTCAAAGGTGGAATAGTTGGGGAGATATAGGGGGGTGGGGGGTGGGGATAGGCTTCTGTTTGATGATGTGAGATGAACTGTTTGTGAAGCAGAGTTATGGACGTGGACTTGGTTATATATGAGATTAACGGCCTTTGCGAAATATAATAGAGATGAAAATGAGAAGGCACGGGAAGTATATGAAGCCTCGAGAACAAGATTAAGTTCGGGAAGAGAGAGAGAGAGAGAGAGAGAGAGAGAGAGAGAGAGAGAGAGAGAGAACTATGGTTGAAACCTTCAGACGTAAAGGATATAGAACTGGAAGACTGTAAGAACCATTACGTATGCTAATTAAAACGTTCTGAATAAAATAAAAGAATAGCTTGATCCTGGCGATTATTATGGTTAAACTGAAGGGGCACTCAGTAGAGCGCAGACCTCCACCGAGTCAATTTATTTCTTGACCTTGGACCTTAACAGGTATTAATTGGCGTGGATTTTCATACACTCAGATATGAACCAAGTTGGAAGTCTCTGTGTCTCTGATTACGGGAATTGGGCATTTTGCTTGACCGCGACCTTGTCCTTGACCTTCCAAAATTTATTAATTTTTAGCTTTTTACATAACAGTTAATTCCGGGAAGCTATTCACAAACAAAGAAACACAAACAAACAAACAAACACACAAACAGTGGCAAAAATATAACCTTCCAACTTCGACGGCGGAGGTAATTAGTAAATTGAAAAACTCCACATAAACTCAAGTAAGAAGTCCTTGTGAATGTGTTTTTTTTTATAAGGAGGCATTGAAAAGCAGGGTCTGTAAAAGTAACCAGATCTACATACTCTTAGCAGTCAGCTTACTTTTAAATTTGTAGCAGTTTTCTACCTTTCTTACTCAGATTTACGGTCACATACACATACATATACACTCACACACACACACATATATATATATATATATATATATATATATATATATATATATATATACATATATATATATATATATATATATATATGTATATATATATATATATATATATACATATATATATATGTATATATATATATATATATATGTGTGTGTGTGTGTGTGTGTGTGTCTGTATGTGTGTGTGTCTGTTTGTGTGTGCGCTGATAATTATACTGGTATCAATTAAATATCTGTAAACTAAACACCCCAATATACTTATTGTCTGAGAATCAAATGGCTATAGCTATAAGATCTTAATCTTGAAGAAACACTTATATAGCGAAGCTAATGTAATAATTTTCCATCCTACAATATACAAAGAGTAGTGAGGCCGGAAGTGCTGAATATTTTGTTCAAATAGCAGGTATTGATGATATCAGTAAAAAAAGAAAAAAAAAATGTCCTCATAAGCCTCTCGTTAGTGGAACATTAATTCATATAAATCGCTGTAGTTAAATAATGGTATATATATATTACGCAATATATTGAAAAAAAAAATCTTTACAGAGAATCCTGTCTACATTATTGACTGTATTATCTTTTTAGGCTTTGATATGCGGACTGTGCACTTATCAAACTGATTGTATTCCCACGACAGCTGTTATACGTGCCTTTGTTTAACGTCGCTACATGATTATTGCATTTACACTGCATCAAGCAAATGCATCTGTTTGTTGTCCTCGCGACAATTTGATTTGCGTTTAGGGTGCAGCGCATATAATTATCAACCTTGGTTTGGCCAAGAACTTAATGCTATATCAGAAATTATAATGTTCTTATTTATGGTGCCTGCCTTTAAGCACGTTTCCGTTGGCATTAATCTTGCTCTCTCTTGTCTGATATGTCTCGTATAATAAGCGAAGAGAACCTTCTTACACTTAGGTGTTAGAATTTCTGTCGATTATTATTTTGGATATGATAATAAAACATTCAATTTACCTGGACTGCCATCCTCAATATTTTTAATATTTGAGAGATGTAATAATGAAAAGAAGATATATAAAAGCTCTAGTAACTCTAGTGGTAACCTTGATATTAATTTCCATTAACTCCTATGTTATCTAAAGCTTTTGGACGTCTAGATAGGTATGCTGGAAATAATCTTTTTCCTAGTTTGCAATTTGGCGTTCTCAAAGGCCTTGGATCATGTGGTGTCCATCTTACACCTTTAAATGCTATACAGAAATCCCTTCACTGTGATCAAGAAGTTTGTATGACTGGGCTTGATTTTAACGTTCTCATTGACCGCGTTAATAATGAGGCCCTTGTTTTCAAACTCAAGAGTTGGGAGTACGTGACTATTATCTTAGCATCATTATTAAATTTTTAAGAAATAGATTACAAACATTAGTTGTTGATGGGCACCATAGTGAGTATAGAAATATATCTGGTGATCTTCAGGGTGGTGTTCTTGGCCCATTCTTTTCATACGATATACACATGATATGAGGTTTGGGTTAAAAAACAAGCTCATTGCACATGTAAATTATGCTACTCTCATTTCCTCAACAACATCTCCTAAATGTAGACCTAGGTTTTCTGAATCCCTTAATATAGATCTAGCTAGAATTAGCTAAAACTCAAATTATGATTGTAAGTAGGTATAGGACAGTGGCTCCTTAACATCCAGATCTCTGCGTTGATCATGTTTCTTTGACTATATACAACTCCTTTGAAATGTTAGGTGTAATTCTTTATTGCAAATTTACTTTTGTGAAACACATGACTTTTTCCTTCTTCAATTGCACACATACGGCTTATTGAGAAAGTTTTTTTCTTAAGATTTTGCGATGATCAATCTATTTTAAAGAAATGGTTTAATTCTCTCATTCTACATTGGTTTAAGTATTATTCTCCTGTCTGATCCGCAGCTGCTAACTCTCATCTTAATTTGCTGGACAAAAACTTACAGTCTATTTTATTTCTTATTCCTGATCTTGATATTGGTCTCTGGCACCGTCCTTCAGTAAGTTATTTATGCATGTGGCATACTATGTTTCATAACCCTGACCAACCATTGCATTCAGGTCTTCCCAGTCTGTACTATCCTGTACGTAGTACTAGGTATGCAGTTAATTCTAACAGTCTTTCCTTCTCCATCATAAGGCTCAACATTACACTGTATTCTAGAAGTCTGATTCCACCTGTCACCATATTGTGGAATGATCTTTTTTTCAGGCAGTTAAATCAGTGGAACTTCAGAAGTTCAAACTTGCCACGTGTACCAACCGTGTGTCACACAATCGTACGTAGTAACGATATTTCTCTTTTTTGTATATATTATCCTTTGTATCTTCACTCTACCCTCGCACTGACAGCAACTTGTATTAACCTGTCTGCCTACTTCATTATTAACTATTAACAGAACCGGTTGCCGGTTTGACAAGAAATACCGGGACCTAGTGTGTATATATGCTCGATGTATCTGTAATAAAGTCACTCAGTTGCATTCATCTCCCCTTTGACTCACAACCTACTCTTGGCCCATTACATTGGTGACCCTGGAGGTCGACTCACTCCTCCCGCCTTCCCCCACTCACTGTTAGTATGGCGGACTGCACGGAAGTTGGTGCCGCCCCATTCAAACTTTCGTCATTCGCCAGCGGAGAGGCGTTTGCTTGGTTTCAGCGCGCAGAAGTCCAGTTCGGCATCAAGGGCGTGTCTCGCTCAACCACCCAAGCAGATTATGTTCTTGGGGCGACACCCGAGGACACCTTCCCGGATATCTCCGACTGACTTTGTGAACGAGGAGACATCCCAATTGCGTATGATGACCTCAAAACATACCTTCTGCAGCAGTACTCGTCATCGCCAGCCATCTGTATAGCAAAGCTTTTTCAGTACTCTCAACAACCGTTGGGGGACCAAAGGGCTTCGCTCGGCCTCGGGGAAATGACCAGTATCGCTCGCCTGCAACCTGTTGCAGACGACTCTCCTAGTGAGGTGAACCTACTGCGTGCCCTATCGGTACGTCATTTACCCAAACCTGTATTCGCTGCCATACCCGACGTCGATAGTTCACCCATAAAGGACTTGATGACCAAAGCCGATGCCTTAAGGACAGCCACTTCACGACCTTCAAGACCTCCATCAACGCCTCCACTCCTGACGAGGAGGACACCTATCCAGCGTCAACCGAAGCTGATGTGAATGCCGTGGGACACACACGCCTACCCCGTGATGTGCCGAAGGGGTGACAAAGCCGCCCATCACCCACCACTCGCTGACGCCCCATCCAACGACTTCTACAGCCACTTACTGCTGCCCATCGGCAGCAGTTTTGCTACTACCGCTCCAGATTCGGGGCTGCCACGAAGAAATGTGCCAAGGATTGTCTGTGGCCAAAAAACGTGTAAGTAGGCCATCGCTCGTGGCGGTGCCCCCCGTGTTTCTAATCTTTTCTTTTTACGTGATGCAGGAATGGGCGTGCGATTTTTGGTAGACACGGGTGCTTGTCGTTCTCTTTTGCCAAGGGAACTCTTCAGGACACGACATAGTCTGTCTAGGTGTGCCGACGTCCGCCTGGTAGCTGGGAACGGATCTGTGATACCCACCTACGGTTACGAGAACCTCACATTATCGTTTGGAAACAGCAAATTTGATTGGAAGTTTCTCATTGCTGACGTTACATTGCCAATCCTCGGTGCGGATTTCCTCTCTCATTTCCACCTTCTGGTCGATGTCGCCCACCGAAGATTGGTCAACTCAAACTCGTACTTGTCGACACCCCTTCAACCCACCTCCTCCAACCTCGCTCTCCACATCAAGCACCCGTGGATGCCTACAGCCACCTCCTCACGTCGTGCCCGGAAGTTTTCCGTCCAGAACTTCGCCAAACGCCCACGGCTCCTGCCAAACACGGTATTTATTACTATATCAAGACAACAGAACCTCCAGACTTCGCCAAATTCAGACGTCTGGCACCGGATCGATTGGCAGCCGCTAAACAGACGTTCGCAGAAATGCATGAAATGGGCCTATGCTTGCCAAAAGGCCTCCGGCCCATGGTTGTCACCCTTACACATCGTCCTAAAGACAGACGACTCCCTCTGTCCGTGTGGGGATAACAGGCGCCTGAACATGCAAACAGAACCGCATCACCACCCCCTCCCAAACATCGCTGACGTGACCTCCTATCTGCACAAAGCGAAGGTTTTCTCCTCGCTCGACCTCATGAAGGGGTATTATCAGGTGCCTATGAACCCAGAAGACATCCCTAAAACCGTCATCACCACTCCCGTCGGTACATACACCTTCAATTACTCCTGTTTTGGCCTTCGTAATGCTGGGGCCACTTTTCAACGTCTCATGGATGGCATCTTAGGGGACTTCCTCTTCTGTGTATGTTACGTGGACGATGTACTTGTGTTCTCTTCCTCAAAAGAGGAAAACCTCCGTCACCTGCGCATTGTGCTCGACCGCCTACAACAAAACGGCCTTGTAGTCCGGTACAACAAGTGTACCTTTGGCGCCAACACTGCATCACTCCTACAGGAGTCCATCACCCCCCCCCCCCCCCCCGAGAAGGTAGCAGCAGTTCAGAACTTCCTTACACCCTCGACCGTCAAAGCAATGCAGGAATTCTTGGGCACGATCAACTATTATCACTGTTTTCTGCCAGCCATTTCCGCCACTCTTGCTCCCCTCTACGCCTCCCTCAAGGGCAAGCCAAAAGACCTGAAGTGGGGTCCCCTTCAAGAAGCGGCCTTCTGCAACGCAAAGAATGCCCTATCAACCACATGCCCCTCTCCTCTCCACCGATGCTAGCGACGTCGCTATTGGTGCAGTACTCGAGCAGGTGGCCAACGGCTCGCCCCGCCCATTGGCCTTCTTCAGCAGAAAACTGTCCAAGGCAGAATCGGATTATTTTACCTTCGATCGCGAATTGCTGGCGATGCACTTGGCTGTCCGTAACTTTCACCATTTCTTGGACGGTATGTCCTTCGTCATTCACACAGAACACATGCCTCTGGTGCACGCCTTCACTCGACAGTCTGACGCCTGGTCCGCCCGTCAACGCCGTAATTTCTCCGCCGTGGCTGAATACAATTGCACCCTTCAACACGTCCCTGGGAAAATGAATCCTGTTGCCGATGCCCTGTCAAGAAACACGTTGGCTGCCGTTCAACTGGGATTGGATTACAACGCCTTGGCTGAAGCCCAACAACAGGATCCAGAGTATCAAGCATGTAGGACATCCGGCACATCCCTCCGCTGGGAAGATGTCCCCGTAGACGACTCCAACACCACTCCTCTGTGACGTCAGTACTGGTAGACCCTGACCGTGGATTCCTGTTCCCATGCGCCGACAGGTGTTTGATTTCATTCACGGCCTTTCCCATCCCTCGCGCAATTCTACTGTACAGCTGCTGAAGACGAAATTCATTTGGCACGGGATTACTAAGGGTATTAAGGATTGAGTCCGTGCCTGTACTTCTTGCCAAACTTCCAAAGTACATCGGCACACAGATTCAGGAATGGACCCCTTTCCTCAACCTCAGCGTCGTTTTGCCCATATTCACGTCAACGTTGTAGGCCCCCTACCCACATCAGAAGGACATCGTTACCTGTTTACCGTCATTGACCGCTCTACTTGCTGGCCTGAAGCCATTCCCATGGAAACTGCGACGCCGCCTCATGTACATCTGCCTTACTCTCAGGTTGGATAGCAAGATTTGGTACCCCTGATCATATTACTTCTGACAGGGATACCACTTTCACCTCTCAATTGTGGACATCATTAGTGAATCTCCTGGGCATCACCCTAAATCAGGCAACTGCTTACAACCCTGCGGTCAATGGAATGGTTGAACATTTTCATTGCACTATCAAAGCAGCTTTGATGTCACACTACAAGGACTCCAACTGGTTTACTCAGCTTCCCTGGGTCTTCCTGGGACTGAGGATCACTCCTAAAGACGCCCTGGACGTCTCGGCAGCTGAAATAGTGTATGGCAAATCGTTGGTCGTCCCTGCCGAATTTTTTCCTTTTACAACCTCCTCCGACGATCTGCAGTGCATACGTCACGTCGTGGGAAAATTTACTCCATGCCGCCAGACATACAAGCCCCACATACCGACAGACTTGCACTCGGCAACGCATGTTTTCCTACACAACGACACTAGTAAGCCACCACTAACGCCCCCTTACACGGGCCCTTTCCTCGTGATCTAATGCAGTCCGAAAGCATTCCTACTAAACATTCATGACAAAGAAGACTGGGTCTCTACTGATCGCCTAAAACCTCCTTATCTCCTGCCAGATGACCCGCCTACAATTCGCCCCTCTAGATCAGGACACTCTATTTAACATGTACAGTATGTCATTTTTAGAGGGTGAGCCATGTACCACCCGTGTTTCACACGATCGTACATAGTTACCACATTTTTCTTTTTTGTATATATTATCCTTTGTATCTTCGCTCTCCCCTCGCACTGACAGCAACTTTATTACCATGTCTGGCTACTTCATTGTTAACTGTTAACAGAACCGGTTGCTGATTTGACAAGAAATAGCATGTTTGTATTTTGTGACCTTCTTGCCGGGTCCTCTTGTGTATATATACCCAATGTATCTATAATAAAGTACTCAGTTGCTTTATTCCCGCTTTTGAGTCACAACCTACTCTTGGCTCGTCCCAATGTTATCTAATTGAACCCCCCCATTTATCAAATGGATATAAAAGTTATTATCATGACTATTATAGTGATTATTATCATTATTAATTTCATCTTTATTATTTTTGTACTGTACCTCTGAAATACCAGCATTGAAAAGAAACGTGTATGGTTATAGTAATAATCAATTTTTTACGCTAGGGTATTAGCCTCAAAAAAAAAAAAAAAAAATACGAAATTAGATAAAGTGAAGACAGAAATTTGAAAACTCAACTGCCCCGAAGATGTTTGTGTGTCTGTTCTTGATTCGCTAATTAGGAGTCTTGGAATTGACGTCTTGGCCCCAAGCCGTTCAAAAGGATTATTCTCGCTACTTTATTACCATCACTAGCACTAAAATCATAAAGTTTACGATAAAGATAAATAGATTGATCAACACACCTCTGCACCGATATTAGTTATTGCTAAAATTCCATAGTCCCAAAGCCAACAGTTGAAAAGATAATATATTCTATTTTTCTAGGTGATTTTCATGTCATATCGTGAGTCCCATATCGATAATCAGATCCTCCTTAGTAAGTGGCTGCGGGACCTTATTTGATGTCTAACTATGTTACTTAAGATTACACGTGGTTTCATATTGTGCATTGGTGAATTAAATTATAATTATAATGACTCAATAAACGTCCTTACTGCAAAGTAGGTGGTACGCAGAATGAAAGATAGGTAAAACACAGTAAGTACAAACAGAAGAAAATGGCTCCAAATCCTTATACAAGAGGTACATGAACGTAAGAAATACACGGACTGGGTAATTAGGATAGTTCTCATTTTTTTAAAAATCAGGATTCAACGTTGTGATAGATATTTATAGCGTTATTCCAAAGAGAAAATATATGATTAAAACTCGTGAAAAATTATCATCATATATAGAAATATCTATTTATGTATATATATATATATATATATATATATATATATATATATATTATATATATATAAATATATATTTATATGTTTATATACATATATATATATATATATATATATATATATATATATATATATACTGTATATGTGTGTGTGCAGTTTATATATATATATATATATATATATATATATATATGTGTGCAATATATATATATATATATATATATATATATATATATATATATATATATATATATATATATATACACATATATATGTTTACTCATACATTCTTACATTCTCAGACTCACACACACAAATATGCACACACATACACACACACACACACACACACACATATATATATATATATATATATATATATATATATATATATATATATAAAGTTATGTGTACTTATGTATATATACGCATACATACAAACATATATTTATATAAATATGTATATACTGTAGGTTATATACACACACTTAAATATCTAATACATGCACACATGCGCACGTTGTAAAAACAAGATAATAAAACTAAACCTTATATATATATATATATATATATATATATATATATATATATATATATATATATATATATATGTGTGTGTGTGTGTGTGTGTGTATACATATATATATATATATATATATATATATATATATATATATATATATATATATATATATATATATATATATATATATATATATATATATATATATATATATATATATATATATATATATATATATAATTTTTAGGTTTAGTTTTATTATCTTGTTTTCTGTGGCTAAAGTTTGTTATTTTATGTCTATGATACAATAGGACATAATAAATACAAGTGACTGCGATGCTTATATTTCCCTATTGTATTTATGCCTTTTCGTGTTATTATCAGATTCAGAGTATAGAGATGTCCAGAACTGTAGTAAGATCGTATGAGTCTTTGAAGGCATGACTAATAATCTTTAAAGCTCAAGAATGAATGGGAGGAATGAGGGGAAACGGCACGCAAGGGGAAAAACGAGGAACACTTGAGCAGGGAAATAGGAAGTGGTCAGAGTAGACCAAAGTCCTGTGCGCAAGAGCTCTTCACAGTCGACGGCTGTTGGGGTCGATGAGTGAGAGGTAACCTGATACGGTTGCCATGAGTGTTAGGCAATATGGGCAGGGCAGGGGAGGAAGAAATGAGAACTTTGGGTTGGCCATCCACAATCAACTCACAAAGAGGAGACCATGAATTTGAATTTGGTTGAAAAAAGCTAGTGTGTTGGACACTTCTTCTCTAAACATCATGTATGCAAAAGCATCAGTAGACTATACATACAAAGTGCAGATTTATCCAAAAAAGGTTGAGCCACAGAGATCTTCCTTTTTCTGGGAAAAGAGAATTACTGTCGCTGATTCCATTTGCTATCTAGGCCAAGGGGGATTTTTTCGTCCTTTAAAAGGCTGTGGGGTGCGGGGGAAGAAATTCGTTGAACTGAGAAAAATTAAGTAAAGCTGGAAATGCAGATTCAATTATTTTGGAATATATTAAAGGAGAGAATTTTGGGAAGAAATCTATGAAGATTCCAAGAATACTGCAGATTTATATTCTATTTTATCATTTCAGTTATAATATCAAAACAATATGACCTTGTATTTGAACTTTGAATTTACAATAGATAGATTTATAAAGAAACCCAAATACCTTTGCATTGTTCATTCAAGTTTTGCATTTACTTACAAACATACTTGTAAGCATGTAATACTTAGAAATAGTTTTTTTTTTTTTTTTTTTTTTTTTTTACACATGCGTGACATCACGGTACTTACAAATCTATGTATAAATTCTAAAAGTAGCTGACGGCCATTGCTGTTTATTACACACCTTCGATGGAGGACATTCTCTCCTATTTCTATAGCAACAAAGGCAACAGTTAAGTAAGTATTAAAAAGGCAAGTTTACTGAACTAAGTAAATATGAATATCACACACATGCCCTTACCAGCGAGAGGAAACTGGTTTGAATCCTGGGTGAGGTTGTAGTGATTTGGGCACATTTCATTCAAATACACCGGTAGAGTTTGCACGTAGTAGTTGGCTGACTTTACCGGTTCACTGGTTTTCAGCTCATGTTGGGCACGAAACTATCAACCTTTTCTTGAAATACCATCTGAGGATAGGAGGGATATGACAATTTGGAGCCATGCCATAGAAAGCCATGAAATCAATTCCGGTCATAAGGTAGGGAATTTAGAGAGAGATTATTAGGGAAGGACTTCTAGCTACCTAACTACCGAACCACTTAGCAGATAAAGCCTCAGTTGACCTAAGCAGTGAATTAGTTATGGTACTTATAAAAATTTATCCCTTTAAGACTTGCTCAGAACTGAAGGTTACCATCTTTTATTGTAACTTAGTAAAGGGGAAAGGGTTAAATTTATTATTTAAAGTAAAATTTTTAGATTGTGATTTTGTCATAAGGCGCAATCTTGATATTTGAGGGTTCCTCGAACAATTTCCACATAAAATAGCTTTGATTTAGAGGAGTCATATTAGTTTGACGTACAGTAAAAGTAACTTCATTCTCAGTATTTTGTATGAATATCAATTTTAATGAAAAAAAAAGATATTGGATATATATATTTATATTTTTATATGCGTTTATATCTGTCTGTAAAGTTTGTACGCTCACAAAGAGAGGTTAAACAGTTTCTCGTTAGAAATTATTTCTGCGTTCACAGAGCGTGAACTATTTGTTTGAGAAAATATTGGATAAAACAAGAAGGCAGGTGAAGCTTTCGAGGGACAAACAAGGTAAAAAGGGTACAGAGTGGAAATGAATAGTGGAAGAGAGGTTTAAAAGCTTCAAGAGCTGTAATAAGGGAGGAAGGGGGAAGAAGGGGAACAGGCCAACGAACGGGATGAGGCATAGACGGGAAGGCAGGGTGAGGGGAAAGGTTAAGGGGAGATAGGAAACATGCAGGCTGTCACTCACTGGGGAACCTGAGAAGATCAACCAGATGAGGTCGTAATTGCACTCCGACTTGGGGGATTAACTTCTGCGCTCCCGTTGCTATTCCGAAAAAAAAAAATAAAAACCATCTCGTGCCGAATTTTATTTCGGAAGTTTTTGAGTTTGTGGTTGAAATTTATGTTCTCAAAAGCAAATCACAAACAAAATAATATATATATATATATATATATATATATATATATATGTATATATATATATATATATATATATATATATATATATATATATATATATATATATCACTAGTGATTTATTTTTGTGAACATAAATATTTCTAGGAAAACAAATATATATATATATATATATATATATATATATATATATATATATATATATATATATATATATATATATATATATACACTTTGTATTTCGATCGTGAATTTTGTTTTTGTGAAAATAGATATTTGTGAAAACATATATATATATATATATATATATATATATATATATATATATATATATATATATATATATATATATATATACACACATATATATATATATATATATATATATATGTGTGTGTGTGTGTGTGTGTGTGTGTGTGTGTGCCTTCATCATCATCATCATCAGCCTGAACAAAGGCCTCGGATGGTCTTCCACTTTCGTCGGTTTATGGTCTTTCTGATGCAGTCCTCACCCGCAAACTTTCTTAGTTCACAATCCATTGTCTTCACTTCCTTCCCCTGCTTATTTTACAATCACTAGAGATTCATTCTGTTATTCTTAATGTTCATATATTGTCTGTCATTCTCATTATATGTCCTGTCCATGTCCTTTTCTTTTAATTACATGTTATTGCAATATCCTTTACCTTAATCTGGTCTTGTATTATGTTGCTGGTTTTCTGTCTCAGTGTTTTTCCCATCTTTATTCTTTTTATTGCTTTTGTGTTGTAACTAGCATATGTTCCAAGGCTTTAGTAGAGCTTCAAGCTTTTTATGCATAAGTTAATACTGGTAGGACCATCTCATTAAATATTTTCCTTTTATGGTGAGTGGCATTTTACTTTTTATGATCTAGTTTTGTTCACCAAATTGCTCTTCCTCCCATGTTTACCCTTCTTTTAAGTTTAGTAATGTGTCCTGGGGAAGCACTTACTGTCTGTATTAAGTACGAATATTCATTAACAATTTCTAGAGACTCGTCCATAACTATTATTCATAGTGTTGTGGCGTATTCATTGAACAATGTTTCAGGGACGGGGAGAGACCGGCAATGCAGTTGATAGTAACCGGAAAGACACTTGCTCTTTATTATGTAGTTTATATATATATGTACATAACTAATAATAACTCATTGCACCATCCACATTTGTTGGCACATGCTCTTGTATTGGACTGTGTTTTTGTCTATACCATAGCTACCGAACTCGAAGAGTATTGTTGTTATTACTGTTGTAATGCATTTTATTACTTTAAACATAGGATTGAGGGCATATGATTAGAATTATTGTTTTTTTTTTATTAAGAATACTTTAAAATTGGGTATAATTCTTGAGATATATCGGTACCAATGTACAATGAGATGATCTTGTCTTCATCTCATATTTGATATAAAGATTCCAGTTGGGTATTGCAGTCAAATTATATGCTTAGTTTCTATCCTCTTTAAATGATGTAGTCGTCTTCCTATAGGCTATATAGTTAGCATTTCCCCTTATATCTTTGCTTCTGTTCACCATCCTCATATCTGTATTACATCACAGGCTTTTATAGGATAGACTGTGTGTCAAGATGACTTCCTCATTACCATAATTATCGCTCATCATTTTACATTTGAGCATTGAAATTTGGGTTACCGTGAATGCAGTAATTTGGGTATTAGTTACGCAAAGAAAAAATATAAATGTTTGTATGGGTGTGGAAAGTTAGATAATCATCCCTCTTGCTACTGTACCTATAATTGTGTTTCTTTTATATCGATTATTATTCAGTTCCATTATATTACCCTTGCTGTATGCTGTGGATAACAAGGAGTTTAGAATGTCTTTACTCATGCCTGCTTAAAATCCATTTCCAATTGAACGAATAGAAATCCTGCATATTGTCAATGGACGTGCATCCAGCAACGTACATACATGTGAGGATGGCTGCCATATCAAGGTCTTCTTCGATACTACTGGCGATATTGAACTCTACGTAAAAATTAATTTAATTTAACAAGGTAATCTAAACCAATTGTAATGTTATATATTTTATTGCAATACCAACCTTATCAACAAAAACCATTGGTGTCTATAAATACATGTTTTGTCCGTAAATAAAATTAGTTGTTTGGTAGCTGCAGTTTGCTTTAGCTCTTCCTCCAGCCCCATTATATTGATGACCTCTGTAGTACCTCGACCAACAAGCCCACATCCCAGCTCACCACCTCGTCTGCTGTATCCTCCGAGGATGACCACCACCGATCCCGACTCATCTACCCACGCGGCCACAGCAAGGTTCCCGCCTTCACCAGTAGAGACGTGTTTGCTGGCGATCGCCTATAGCACTCTCCCAAAACTCTCTGACTGGCTTTACAAGTAAAGGGATGCCCCGATAGATTATGATAGTCTCAAATCCTAACTTGTGGAGCAGTACTCACCATTGCCAGTTGACTGTATAGCCAAGATTTTTCAGCTCTCTCAACAACCGTTAGCGTATCAGAAGGTATTGATAGCCCTCAGAGAAATGATCGGTATTGCTAGCTTTCACCCTGCTGCAGTCAGTTACCCTCATGAAGTGAATTTATTTCACACAATGCCTGCCAGAATAATGTGAGTCACCCATCCTGATGTTGACACCTTGCCCATCAAGGATCTGACGATCATAGTTGATGCCTCTATGGACAGCCACTTCCCTTCCATCAAGAACTCTATCAAGAACTCCATTCCTGACGAAGGGAACAACTATTCAACTCCAAAGTAGAGGTAAATGATGTAGGATATTGATGCCCATCTCACGACGAGCTTGGGCAGCAATGAAGCCACCACTACCTACCAATGCCAACCCAAGCCTGCACACCAACCAATGCCTTCAACAGCCAATGGATAACGTCCCTTGCCCTTGTGCTACTACCTCTTCAAATTTGGAAATATTACTGAGAAATGTGCTACTAGATGTCAATGGTAAAAAAAAATGTAAGTATACCATCACTTGTAGTGGGGGCCTCCTCATTAACTACTCTCTTCTTTTTGCGTGATTCAGGGTCGTGCCCTTCTGCTTTGTTCCCTCTTATGGACATGACCCTATCATTCCAAAAATGCTGATGTTCACCTGGTGGCTACCAATGAATCTGCTATCTCCGCCCACAGTTATGACACTGTTGTTTGGGGGAGCCAAGTAATGATGGAATTTCCTCACTGCTGATGTCGCATTTCTGCACCCATTACCACCTCCCCACCTCCTGATTGACATCACACATTAACACTTAGTTAAAAGCTATATCTTACTTGTCCACACTTATAGCACTTGCTCCCTCCGACATCGCTTTTGCACATCCTCACGTCCATAGATGACCATGCCCTCCTCCTCACTTTATATCCAAATGTCTTTCAGCCAGAACTACGTCAGACACCCATGGTTCATATCAAGCACAGTATCTATCACCATATCAAGACATTGTCCTAAAAAAGGATGGATCTCTATACCCTTGTGGGGATTACAAGCTTCTTAACATACAGAAGGAACCAGACTGCTAACCCCTCCCCAACATCGCTGACATCACCACTTACCTTCACAACACTTAAAGTATTCTCGACCCTCAACTTCCTGAAAGGGTTTTATCAGGTGCCCATGTACCCAGAAGACAACACCAAAACCATCACCAATCACTTTGGAACATATACCTTCAGTTATTCATGCATGGGCCTTCATAATGCAGGGGCCACATTCTGATGACTCATTGATGGCATCTTAGGAGACCTCCCCTTTTGCGTATGTTACGTAAATGGCATACCCTTCTAATATTCTCACCCTCCAAAGAGGACTACTTACGTCCCTTACACACCATCCTCGACAGCCTGCAGTTGAACAGCATTGTAATCAGGTATGACAAGTGTACCTTTGGCGCCAAAAAAAAAACAGTATTCTTGGGCATCCCATCACTTCGGAGGTTGATCCTCCCCTCCTTGAGAAGGTATCAGCAGTACAGAAATACCCCATGCCCTCAACTGTCAAGGCACTGCTGGAATTCATGGGCATAGTGAACTACTATCACCAGTTCTTGCCAGCCATTGTGGCCATTCCTGGTCCTCTATATGACTCCCTCAAGACCAAGCCAAAAAATCTGAAGGAGGTGGCCTTCTTTAATGGAAAGAAAGACCTATCAAGTGTTAGAGCTCTCATCTTTCCTATGACATCTGCAACCTGCCTACTTACCATCAATGCCAGTGATGTCAAAGTTGGGGCAATACTCAAATAATTGATCAACAGATAACCCCGCCCACTTCTTAGAACGCATGTTCTTTGTCATTCACACTGACCACATGCCTCATGTCCATGCCTTCACTTGACAGTTCGATGCCTGGTTTGGCAATCAGCACCAATATCTCTCTGCCACTTTTGAATACAACTGTACCATTCCACACATCCCTGGTAAACTGAATATCATAGCTGACACCCATCCAG
>NC_090728.1:105453404-105463404 GCF_036898095.1 Palaemon carinicauda
TTTGAAGAGTTTTATTATAATCTTCCAGCCAGAGCCACTGTTTCCTTAAAAAAAAAAAAAAAAAAAAAAAAAAAAAAATCTTTTTTGCCTCCTGCATACTATTATGCATCACTTGAGAGCATCGCCGAAATCCTTAAGTGTTGGAAGACGTTGCCCTGCATTCAACCCGTGGAAAGTCATGATTGTAATGTATCCATAAATTTAAATCATGGGTAATGGCTCGTGCTAGTATTTTTTATTCTAAATTCAAAGTGGTAAGGCTAGCAATGCTTTTACTTACGTCCAAACGTTCGTGTTTGTTTGAACAGTTTTATTTGAAGAATTTTATGTGTTTAGCTTTTTACTCAAGGTAAGCGTATACGTCATGGTGGATTTGAAATTGAATCAAAATTAAAGAAACTTATTCACCCTACTCCGAAAAAAATCGGAAGGCATTGTGTCTTATCTTGTAAAGGTGTCATTTCGGATGGTCGAGACAAGCAACAAGGAGGAAACTGAAAGGTATGAAAAGAAGTAGTGGGGGATTGAAGGGGGAGGTGTATCACGAGATTACGATTGGGTTTATTTCTCGTTGACTAAGGCTTTTCAGAGGGAAAGGCTGTTCCTATTCCTTTAATCACTAGTGCTGTCAGCAGACCTGTCGTGAAAGTCACCTGCCTTGTCTGTCATGTGTCATGCGATCCCCGAAGCCATAATTATTCCAGACATGTCATTATTCGCTACCGGCAGAGAAGGCGAGGGAATGTGTTAAAAAAAGGGAATGTTGGAATCTTTTAGATTGTTTTCGTTTTCTCTTTTGGATTTATTTTCGTAGATTTGGATTTTTAGGGTGAAATACCCTTTGCTAAATATAAATGGAGACTGTCCATGATGCGTGAGCTGTAGAAAATGTCAATTTTGTTGGGTGCCTTTGATGTAAATTGACTGGTGTGTAGTAAGCCGGGAGCGATCAGCGGACCTAGGGAACGGGACCCATATAAACCAATGACCTTCCAAAATCTGGAGTGATGTTGCCACAGAAACATACAAGCATATATATATTTTAGATATGTATATATATATATATATATATATATATATATATATATATATATATATATATATATTCATATAGTATATGTTTGTGTGTGTGCATATACATATAATATATCTATCTATATATATATATATATATATATATATATATATATATATATATATATATATATGTATTTATATATGTTTGTGTATGCATATATAGTATATACAGTAAATACACACAGTATATATATATATATATATATATAGTATATATATATATATATATATATATATATATATATATATATATATATATATATATATATATATATATACAGTATATAGTGTTTATGTATATATGTTTACATTATTCATGTTACTTAATACATTTATTACTCTTTTGAATTTCTTACAAGCGTCTAAGGCCAACGATAAATCTAGAGTTTTGAATGTGTGCTAAGGTAGCATTTATTCATATTTTGAAATCCTTATTCTAGCGTTTGGTGGTATTTCCGTAGCCTAACAACGCCATTGAATTGTTAGTAAAGTGTCATCCCCGGCCGTCATAAGTATGAAGTGCATTTAAAGCAAAGGCAGGAAATTAACTTATATTTAGTTTTCAGTTCTTCTGTTGTAGTTTAAAGGAGGAAAAATAGTTATACTAAAATCCTTTTTTTTTATTAAAGTTATTTTATTGCATTTATCGTTACTTGATATAAAGAGAGATTTGAAGAATGATTATCCATAGATTCGACATGAAGATGAAAAGAATTCTAATTCATTATATTTATGATATGGTGAAAATGACTATATATATATATATATATATATATATATATATATATGTGTGTGTGTGTGTGTGTATTTATATACATATATATATATATATACATATATATATATATATATATATATATATATATATATATATATATACAGTATATATATATATATATATATATATATATATATATATATATATATATATATATGTATATATACATATTTGTATATATATATATATATATATATATATATATATTTATATATATATATATATATATATATATATATATATATATATATGTACATATATATATATATATATATATATATATATATATATTCATATATATATATATATATATGTGTGTGTTTATACATATATATATATATATATATATATATATATATATATATATATATATATATATGTATATATATGTATATATATATATATATATGTATATATATATACTCTTTCTCTCTCTCTCTCTCTCTCTCTCTCTCTCTCTCTCTCTCTCTCCTTGGGACATTGTTGTAACGTGTTAAGCTGGCACTACGAGTAGCCGGTGTTTAACTAATGGACATGACGAAAGGGGAATAAATGGACAGATGGACACCTTCCTGAAAATCCTGGAAGCTTCTTCTTAGCTTAGTAGTGAAGTGTGTACCTAGTGGTAAGTCGACCATTGCGGGCTGCAGCTAAATTTTAGAGAGATAGGGAGGTGTAGAGAGAAGAAAAGAAGACATGAGTGCCTGGCTCTGCCAAGACAATTGTATGTCATCAAAAACGGTAGGCTTCGACCAGAAGATCGTAGTTACTCCGAACTGAAACCATTCAAAATTTGTTTTCTTTCGTGCATCGATGCACCTCAGTTCACCGAGTCTTTACCCAACTCATTCACTCCAAGAAATGTTTAATCTTATTTTGTGACTGTTCGGTAATCAGCCTAGTGGTCTGTGGTGTAAATATTTGCTGTATTCAGTAGCAAATTATGCCGTTTAGCTTTCTCTAAAGAGTGAATGGTTTTAACTCATCAGAAATATTCTTAGTCGATCCGTATGTTTTTGTGAATCTCTCTCTCTCTCTCTCTCTCTCTCTCTCTCTCTCTCTCTCTCTCTCTCTCTCTTGGTCTTATTTTAAGAAAAAGTGAGAATAACCGTGGGATTTTTTGCCTTCCATTTTTAGATTTAATTTGAATGGAACGCAAAAAAAAACTAGGAAAACCTTTGCGATATTTGAGGATTGAAAGGCGAAAATTAAATGTTAGAAGATAAATATTCATTCACGGGAACCTTTCATGGTCCCTGTGTTAACTAAGTTTGAGCTCGTTTATTTGAATTTGAAAGAGAAACTATATTTAGACTTGGTTAATATTGCATTGGAGGATTTGTACTGATGTTTCACTTGTCGTCCTTTCCAATAACTGTTTTTGCTGTTTCCCTTTTCCTTAACTGCCTCTACGTACTATTTCCCGTTTCCATTTTGTTTCTGATGTCTTCATCCTCCATAAGTGTTATTTTTAATTTATTTTGTCTTCATGTTTTTTTTTTTTTTTTCTTTTTTTTTTAAACAATTTCAGCTACCTCCCATTTTTATGTACTGCAATTTCAAGACTGGCATTCATTTCTGTATCTTATACAGCTGTCTCCCATTCCCGTATTGCTTATAGCAATCTCACAATTATTTACTTTTAAACTTATCTCCTTGCTTTTAGAATTATTTTCTCTCTTATGTTTAGATATACTTTCTTTCGACTAACTCTTATCAATACATCTGTTTGCCCCTATTGATTTAAGTTCACTTCTATAACCCTATTTGTTTCAGTTCTTTTCTATATCCATATCTGTTTCAGTGCCTTTCTTTTTTTTCATATCTGATTCAATTCTCTTCTATGTCCATATCTGTTTCAGTTCCCTTCTTTTTTCATATTTGATTCAGTTCTCTTCTATATCCATATTTGTTTCAATTCTCTTTTATATCCATACCAGTTTCAGTTCCGTTTTTTTCATATCTGTCTCAGTTCTCTTTTGTATCCATAACTGTTTTAGTTCTCTTCTCTATCCATATCTGTTTCAGTTCCATTTTTTTTTTTCATATTTGTTTCAGTTCTCTTCTATATCCATATCTGCTTGAGTTCTCTTCTATTTCTATACCAGTTTCAGTTCCTTTCTTTTTTCATATCTGGTTCAGTTCTCTTTTTTATTCATACCTGTTTTAGTTCTCTTTTCTATCCATATCTGTTTCAGTTCTCTTCTATATCTATATCTGTTTCAGTTCTCTTCTATATCCATGTCTGTTTAAGTTTTCTACTATATCCATATCTGTTTCAGTTCTCTTCTAAATCTATATCTGTTTCAGTTCTCTTCTATATCTATATCTGTTTCAGTTCTCTTCCATATCCATATCTGTCGAAGTTTTCTTCTATATCCATATTTGTTTAATTTCTCTTCGTTTTTTTATATCTATGTCAGTTAGTTCTATAATCATATCTGTTCCAGTTCTCTCTTATATCTACATGTTTCAATTCTCTTCTTTTTTCTATATCTGTTCAGCTATTTCCGATATCTATATCCATTTCAGGTGTCTCCTATTTCTTTAGCTGTTACAGTGGGTCGATGACGTCCATTTCAAGGCAAAAGAAGCAGTCCCATTACCGAGGGAATTTTAATTTGAGACGTCATTAGAAAGCCTTTTGTATTGCCAACGAGGAACTTTAAGTCTTGGCAAAAATAAACAAACTTGGAGGAGAGGGACTTTTACCGACTCTTTTGAGATGATAATTGAAGGTCAGACTGGCTCCGAAGTTTATTCTAAGTTCTAATGGGAAGTTCATATTAGATGAAAGTTTATTCCACAGACACAGTTTTTTTTCCTTTGCCTAAAAATTGTCATGGTAAATTTTTTCTTAAATGTAGTGTCTCCAACTTTGTGAGCTCTTAAAATGAGGAGAATTGTTTTAGCACTCTCTCTCTCTCTCTCTCTCTCTCTCTCTCTCTCTCTCTCTCTCTCTCTCTCTCTCTCTCTCTCTCTCTCTGATATAAATATTCACCATAAATATACGTCGGGAAAAAAGGGAGGCCTCGCTCTATATAGAAATATTGATTTTGACTGAAGAGAGAGAGAGAGAGAGAGAGAGAGAGAGAGAGAGAGAGAGAGAGAGAGAAGGGTAGGGGCGGGCGTCTAGTAGCACGAAGGGGGAGGGGTGCAGCAGCAGGCTACATCTTAAATTGTTTTGTGCGCTGACTCGGATATTTCGGCTCTGTTGAATCTTAGAAAGGAGCCTTTTCTCAAATTCTTTTTATATTTAGAGGTACTGGGACTCTTCCAAAGGACGTTTCATCATTCTATCTGTGAAATTTATTATTATTGTTTCAGTAGTGTCGTTCATTATATGAAAAGATTTTTTTCCCTTTTTTTATGAGCTCATGTGAGAGCAAATTTGGATTGGATATTAATTCAAATTTCTTTACTTATTATTTTTTTTTGTTATTGTTGTAGAATTCTTTATTTCTGTCGTATTTGAATTAAGACATAAAATACCTCCCCTGACTGTTCATCCACACGCAAATTGTGCCATTATTGAGCTTCAGATTATTTGACAAGTTTTCCTCCAAGCCTAGGGAGTTGAGCTGAAGTATACGCCCGTCGTTTTCCAGCAGATCCTTTAAAACATTTTATGATAAAACGATATTTTTTTCTCTTGAACCTAGCGTTGAACGAGAGATCATGGTTCTAAATTAATTATTACCTTATTAACTACCCCATTACCTGAAATTCAGTCTTTTTAATCGAATGGTTATTGAATAACAGAAAACAGCAACACGGCGTAACTTCCAACCCTTTTGGTAAACACAAAATTCTCTCCGCGTCTCACACATTAATCTATAATGAGTTACATTGTCACATTTAAAACTGCTGACCTTCGTTGTATCATCCTACTAGGTTTTGAAAGATCTCTGATTTTAACGATCTGGTTTTATTGATTTCTAATTTTTCATTTATTCTTAATTTGTGACCGAGTTGGCATATTTCTCATTATTTAAATTAGCTTTATATCCCTCCCCAAATCAGTTTGCTTTCATATTATCACTTTATTTGAATTAAACTAAATTGTGTATTATCTAAATCGTTCTATGTGAACAAGATGTTAGTTATAAATTTACTTAATTCAAATATTTCACTGATATGCTATTGGTTTTTTTATGCCCCCTACATTGACTGTTAAAACGCACCATTACTTGTTAGCTCAGTTGTTTCTGGAGAGGATTGGAATGACGATAAATATGAAAATTTAAATGTCTTTTCGGAAGCATTGATCTATTGTAGAAAAATTTTTTACTTATGAAAAAATAAAAGCGTCAACGTCTCTCCCAGTTACACTTAATTGTTGAATTGCCTTCCCAGACCATATGACCCCCAGACCATATGACCCAAATTCCATAGATTTTTTTGTAAAAGCATCTCAAATATATGTAATTTTGGATGCGATTTCTTTCTTAGTATTCAAGGAAATCTGAGAGCTGTAATTATGCCTGTTTGTAATATTTTTCTACTCACCAGCGCATTGTTGACCAATTTTTAAATGTACTGGCATTTGATTGATACAAAGCAGAGACAATTTATCAGTTTGCTTATCACTAATCGTACATAATTATTACAATTACGAGCTCTGGAATTATGACACATTAACATTATACAAGCCCTATGGTTTGTTAATTATCAACTTAGCAAATGTTCGAAAGTATTTGGTGAATAATATATCTTTATTGCTATATTATTTATTGGCAGATATACAGCTACCATACGCCAAAGTATTAAAAAAAAAATATATAAAAAGGAATAGTTCACGTTTACTACAGGTAAATATGTACTAGCATTGTGCTAGAATATACTCATAAAGTATGGTCCGTTGAGTTAAAGTAAGTAATGTTATACTGTCATAAGGTTTTCTAGCATTGTTTTAAGAGTTAATGATTTTAAAGACTGACATTTTATAGCAGGATATTTTATAGAATGTAGATTTTTAAGGTTTTGATATGATTACTGTCTTTAATGTAATTTTTTAAAATTCTCTCTCTCTCTCTCTCTCTCTCTCTCTCTCTCTCTCTCTCTCTCTCTCTCTCTCTCTCTCTCTAAGAAAGTAAAGCATATTTTGATAGTCGTTACAGAATACTTGATAAATCGTAACTACTTTACCGTCTTGTGAAAACGCAATTGAATGTTTCTGCATTCCTTGCATTTCAGGTGGAGTTGACTCTTAAGAAGTCTTTGTCTGCTAACCTTTCCCACTTTTTCACAAACCATGCTCAAATCATCCACGTCTGAGGATCCATCTTCATTTTTATACGGAACGTTTTCTTGGGAATGTTCTGGGTCACTGTCACTGGTCCTCGAAGATTTGCTTTATCAGGAATCTTAATTTTTGAAAATTATATATTCCTGTTATGCATTAGCCGTCAACACATGTCGAAATGATTGCAAGCCGAAATACTGCAGCTGCACCAGTTTGTATTTGATTATTTTTTGTATGTGTATGTTTAGTATAATTGTGTCTATTTACCTAAGTAATGGTTTCGTTTATTGCATTTAATTTCTAGAGGATAATGTTATTCATTCAAAATTATTTTAAGGGGAAAGTTAAAAGTGTCATATTAATTGTACAGTTTATATATGTAGTTGATATCAAAGGAATTTGACAGGGAATATATCATAGCCTATGTGTAACGTTTGAAAAAGCGTATCTGCCACAGTGTCACTTAGAGTTACCAGGTTTGATAGATCGGGTAAAGTAAATAAAGTTATATATAATTAATATTTTTCCTGATGTAAGTATTGCAGTCAAGTACCTAATTATTATTCTTCTCATAAAGATCGTTAAACACCATCTGGACGCTTCGGTATGAAGATCTCGTAATTGTTCGAGGTTGTCTAAATTCACAAATGTTTTTTTTTATGGTATGTCTTATGAACAACATATTCATGTCACTTCACAACTCTTTGCCTTGTATAATTGCATTGAAATTTGCAAGTGAAAGTAGGCAAACGCTGGAGCTGGTATATTGGAAAGAAAGCCTTTCCTTGCTCCTTTCTTTTTAAAAATCTTGAAGGGCATCTATTGCCTGACATGAATGTCAGGAATTTCATAAGTTATTATGTCATAGACTGATTTGTAGGAACTCATTTGCTTACACGGAAATTTATATCATTTGGCCTCTGTGGTTGCTACACCAGTTTAGTTATCTATTTTATAAGTTCTTGCGAAAGACAATATAAGCACATCTATCGTATTCCTTACATAAGCTATATTTATACTAAAATGATAATGATATCTTCCCTTTTCTTGTTTAAATTTATTTTAACTGTTGAATTCATATAACTATATTTTGACAGTTGATAAGCTAGTCATCAGTATGTTTTCCTACAAAATAAAAATAGCCCTTCAACTTCCTATTTATCTACACAACTCTCTTATTCAATATAATTTCATAGCATGATTCAGTAACCATGACACTAAAATCCAAGTTATTAAGCAGTTAACTGTCATGTGGATATACAATGTAAGTAGGGCAATCTTTCCTAGTGGTATGTTTTGCTAAAGTGATCTTGCCTGAAAAAGAACATGATAATCATCAAAGATTGTGCTGAGAAAAGATAGCGTCAAGGTTGACCAAACGAATTACATATGATGGTCATTGAATAACAGCTGAGTAAATCTTTTTGAATTCGCCCATTTCGAACACGAAGATTGAAGCCTTCGCCGAGTTTAACATTGATGTGGATTTATTAGCTTTGGGTTCGGAACTAATTATCATGGCCTAATATCCTGTTTTCATCACTCAAGTTAGTGATCTAATTGCAGTGGCCCACTGAGAGGCTGGTGTCATCCCTGTCCAATGTTGGTCACTTTCAATCTGACTTTCAAGTAGTAGACTCGCTTCTTTTCCATGCATGAATTCTCATTACTACACTGAGACCATCACCAAATGCCATAACACTCCACGTGTCGATTGTGCATGTACTACATAATGATGTTTGTTAAGATTTCTGCTATATTAGAAACCTACACAGATAATTTCTTAAATACTTTTGTAGTATTGCTTGTAGCAGAAATAATGCTCTTAGTATAAATATAATGCAAATAGATTAATAGGTTTAATAACGATATTACTAATCACAGTGATAAAATGTTTGTTTAAAAATTATCGAAGATTTATATACACACACATCTACACTTAACGACTTTTCTTCTTCAGTTGCGACTTTAATTTGAATTAAGCGACATTCAGAATTTAATGCTTTCAACTTTTGAAATATAAATTTGAATGTTCTGTGAACATATTAATCCACACCAGAAAGTCGAATCTGCAATTTTGAAGTTGGCACTATCCAATACAAGTGTACAATTAAAAACAGTATATATATATATACATATATATATATATATATATATATATATATATATATATATATGTGTGTGTGTGTGTGTATATGTATATATATATATATATATATATATATATATATATATATATATATATATATGTGTGTGTGTGTGTGTGTATATATATATATATATATATATATATATATATATATATATATATATATATACGTGTGTGTGTGTTTCTTTCGATGACCGCTGAGTATCTTTTATTTTATCGGGGAAGGTGGGGGAAAAAGCCAGCGGTCTTTTGCTATCGCATCCTCTTAATATCCGGAAGGTCTTGGCCTCTAGATGTTAATTTTAAACTTTACTCTTGTTTGAAAGTCAAACCTCATTAACTTGGGCCTCATTTTATGTGAATATTTATTTTTCCTCCAGGAATTTACTCAGCGAGATCATTCCGCGCTAAGAATTGCAAAGTTGGGGGAAATGCAGTTTTTAAAACTTTGCTCAACCCCCCTAAAAAACAATTTTTGGTTTGTATCCCGATTTTTTCTCAAGCATAATGATTAGTGTTTTTTTTCTCCGGTTACGTGTTACAAGATGCCCTTAAGTGGCAAGTGATGATATTCAATTCGGGAAACCACTCCTCTCTCTCTCTCTCTCTCTCTCTCTCTCTCTCTCTCTCTCTCTCTCTCTCTCTCTCTCTCTCTCCTGTTAGTGTTTTCATGTACAGTTACGTACTTTTTTTTCTCACGCTCTCCTAATAAATGGCAGTCATTATTTGTCATACCTTTATAATGGACAGA
>NC_090728.1:105468404-105495904 GCF_036898095.1 Palaemon carinicauda
CTGTTGGAAAAATCCTTGCTAATGATAGCAGCTTACCAAGTTCTTTACTCATCAACACTTGTGAAGAGATTCGTTAATGATAGTGGATTGGGGTACTTGTGATAATCGCCAGGTTTATTTTGATGAATTGTTAATTATCTTTCCATTCTTACTTCAGATGAAGAATTGCTGGTGCATTATGATTGTGGTGTGAGGGAATAGAGGGGAGAATAAAGTATTAATGTTACTTATTTCCTGTTGACATTATTTCTTTTTTCTTTTTTTTTCTTTTTTTTGCATAACAAGAAATTATTGCAATTATGAGGAAACCACTACCATTTAAACATGTCTGTTTGCTTCTCAGTAGTAAATTGTATTAACACCTATAATCTTGTGTTGTTATAGTGAAAAGCAAAATTGGTATGTGCGTTCACCTGTCAGTCTTGCAACATTGACAATTCGCCTTTCTTATCATGAACATAGCACACATCGCAATACAGTAATAAATGTCCTTTTATGAAGTTTGCACTCATCAAGGAAACCTTTCCATATCACGTATAAACGAAGGGTCGTTTACGCTGAAAATCTGAAGCGTTCATGGTGGAATTATTGCAAAGTTTTATATATATATATATATATATATATATATATATATATATATATATATATATATATATATACATAATATATTTATGATTATAAAAGCATAAATATTCACATACATACATCTATATATATATATATATATATATATATATATATATATATATATATATATGTATATATACATAATATATTTATGATTATAAAAGCACAAATATTTACATACATACATCTATATATATATATATATATATATATATATATATATATATATATATATATATATATATATTTATATATATATATATATATATATATATATATATATAAATGTTTATGCATTTATAATTATAAATATATTCTATATATGTATATATATATATATATATATATATATGTATATATATATATATATATATATATATATATATATATATCTATATGTATGTATATATATATATATATATATATATATATATATATATATATATATATATATATATATATATACATAGATACACACATATATATACACATATATGTATACATTTATATATATATATATATATATATATATATATATATATATATATATATATATATATATATATATATATATATATATATATGTGTGTGTGTGTGTGTGTGTGTGTGTGTGTGAGTGTGTGTGTGTAAATGCTTATGCATTTATAATTATATTTATATATATATATTATATATATATGTATATACATATATATATATATATATATATATATATATATATATATATATATATATATGTATATATATAGTGATATGTATGTAGAGGCACTACCCTGTGAAAACAGAATGGTAAATGCTCAAAAATTCCAACAGAGGGCTTTTGCAGATTAGAAACAGAGAAGTAAACAATCGATTAGAATTGAGGAATTACGAAAAGACAGTAGGATAAAATAAAGTTAAGTAAATGAGAAATATATATATATATATATATATATATATATATATATATGTATATATATATGTGTGTGTATATATATATATATATATATATATATATATATATATATATATATATATATATATATATATATATATATATATATATACAAAAGAACGATGCATTTATCATCCTGTTCAATAAAAAAAAAAGCATTTGCTCTGCTTATGAACCTCAAAATTCAATTATTTGATTGGGAAGATGTTCTCACACTTTGAAGTGAATCTGTAACCAAGAAAAACATCTTTTATTTTACGAAATAAATACAGTTAAAGAAATATTGTCAATGGAGAGATGTGGATAGGGAGAACCTAATGTCATACATCTATGAATAATCATAGAAAGTTTTATTGGGGTTTAACTTTATCCCCCTATAATTTGCACACTGTTAAAATTTTTGCATGTAGATGGGGATGGTTCCAAGTAAGTAGTATCCATTTTGAAAACCACCACTCACTTATTTTATGGCTAAACCACATATAAAGCATATATAATATAAAAAGTAAATTCCATAAAACATTGCTCTGAGGGACTTTAGATATTACATTTATCTAGTCATTATTACTCACGTCAATGGTTACTCTTTTTTAATCTACAGTATTAATTCAAAAATTAGTTAAAATAAGATATAATCTTCCAAGTACCATATGTTCAAGTTTAAAAAAACAAATGTGTCGTGATTAACATGTATCAAAACAGTCCTTAAGCCAAGACCAATCAAAGGAACTTCTTGACCAGCATTCAGGTATTTCTCAATATCTCCGGAAAATGTAATGAAGACGTTTTATTAACAAATATATGAAAACTTTATACAACATGGAAATTGTAGATATTGGGTGGAAAGAGCATGGTTAGAAGTACGGTAGAAAGCTATAACACTTCTCCAACTAGTGCAGAAATGGCCTCGTATAGCCAATTTGTGAAAAAAAAAAAAAAAAAAAAAAACAGACAATTTAGGCACTAAGAAAAGACCTGCCTTTACAAAAATCAAAGAAAAATGTAATTTCGGTGTAAACTTTCATGAGCATCAAGGGGATGTCTGGTTCTTATTTTCACGGAAACGGAAAACTAAACTCTTTAGTAATGAGGAAGATTAAGTTTCTCGTTGCTCTTATAGCTGATCTTCTTGGATTATTACATCAGCCATAACGTTTGTTTCTTCCTTTGGAGTGGGTGTGGCAGAACCATCTTCTTTAAGCAAAGTAGATGGGGGAAGACTATCAAATCTACACCAGAGAGTGGAATTTTTTTTTTTTTTATGATTAAACTACATTTATTTTCAGCTGAAACATGAACTTTGGATGACAGCTCTCAGCTGGAAACAGTTACTTCAAATCAAATATGATCTATTTATTTTTTTCAAAGTATGATAAGCCTCTTATGTCAAATAAGCAAGTTTGCAATTATCATTGAGTCAGGCTTTGTCCTTATTACGGCAATTTCACAAATGAATAAGATTGTGCTTGCTGATACTGTTGACAAAATTCTCCTTTGAAAGAATAAGGTTTGTGATTGAGTGTGTTGTGTAGTTGTTGTGGTTGTTGTCATGTTTCTATGTGAGTGAATATTAGTCTTATAAATTAGGTATATATATATATATATATATATATATATATATATATATATATATATATATATATGTGTGTGTGTGTGTGTGTGTGTGTGTGTGTGTGAGTGAGTTTTATTAAGTCTGTTCATGAGCATTGCAAGTGCAAAGTTAATGTTAGTGAAGTCTTATCAAATGAATTTCTAGTGAACAGCAGAGTATTCCAAGAGAATGTGTTGTCGCCTATGTAGGATTTGCCCCGCTTGCTTACCAGAATGCATGAAATATCACACGAGATTGGGCTGAAGATAAATAGAAGAAAGACAGATGATGAGGACGGGTTATGCAATTGATTATGAAATATCATTGGAAGGAGAAAGGATTAATAAGGTGGAATCATTCAAGTCTTTAGGAACTATGATCTCCAATACAGGGTCTTTAGAATATGAGTTTAGTGAAAGATTTAAAAAAGCAAATCAGACAATGGCTACGTTAAGTAAAATTTGGAAGTCAAATCACCTGAAAATGCATATAAAAATCAGACTATATATATATATATATATATATATATATATATATATATATATATATATATATATATATATATATATATATCAGTTTAGTGTTATTATATAGACATGAGTCCTGTTATGACAATGAAACAATCTCCAATAGATTTAGTAGATTTGAGACCAAAGCCCTTTAAAGGATATTGGGTTGAATGGCACGACAAGATTAGAAACGAAACTATAAGAGAGATTACTCGAGTGTCATATGTTGATGAGATCATGGTGGGGGTAGATGGCGATGGTTTGGGGATGCTCTCCATATTCCCTAAGAGAGATTAGTTCACCAAACGTTCAACTGAGCTCCACAAGACACTAGAAGAGTTGGAAGACTTGGCCTACATGGTTGAGGACTATGAAGGGCGAAGCAGGAGATGATGAATGGAGAAGTATTGAATTAAAAGCTCAAGGTAGAGACGACTGGCGAAATCTAACCGAGGATCTTTGCGTCAATAGTCTTAGAAGGAGACGAAATACACACAGACACACAGACACACACACACACACACACACACACACACACACATATATATATATATATATATATATATATATATATATATATATATATATATATATATATATATATATCATTTTGATCATCATCATCTATGCTTATTAACGCCAAGAGTCTTGGTTTAATTTCACCAGTCGTCTCCTTCACGCTTCATAGTTCTCAGCCGTATACACCTGGGTCTTCCAACTCTCCTAGTGTCTTGTGGAGCTCAGTTAAGGTTTGCTGAACTAATCTCTCTTGGGTAATGCGAAGAGCATGCCCAAACCATCTTCATCTACCCTTACCATGATGTCATCCACATATGGCACTTTAGCCATACACACACACACACACACACACACACACACACATATATATATATATATATATATATATATATATATATATATATATACATATATATATATATATATATATATATATATATATATGTGTGTGTGTGTGTGTGTGTGTGTATATATATATACAAATATATGATAAATAATGTACATTTAGACGTGTTTTTTCATATTCAAATAAGTCATATATTTTTGATACATTAATGTCTTGATTCTCTTAACGACCTCGGGATCAGAGTCCCAGGCGAAATCACACACAGACAAGAGTTTGTGACCGGCCGGGAGTCGAACCCTTGTCTGGCAAAATTGTATAGACAGTGACTTAGCACTTGCCAAGTGGTAAGCATTAAGAGGCATGAAACGAGGAAAAGCAGCAATTGATTTAATAAAAGATGGAGCAGATTTCATGTTAGTAAATCTCTACACCTAATCTCTGCAAGAATGCTTTATAGGTACAGCTTTGAACAACTTTATCATTATACTAATTCACAAAAAGGAAGACACAAAAGATCTGAAAAAATACCGCTTAATAAGGTTACTCTCGATGATTTATAAAACATTTGCAAAGATCATATTAGGCCAAATAGAAAGTCAGTTATACTTTAATCAATCAAGAGAGCAGGCAGGCTTTAGAAGTGGGTATACAACAAATGACCATATCTATGCAATTAACCAACAAATGGAAAAATCGACAGAGTATGATAAAGCCACTATGTATGACATTTATAGACCTCAGCAGTAATAAAAACCATTCAAAAACAACGAATAGAAGAATCTTATGTTAGAACACTTAAAGATAACTACAGGAAGTACAGCAATCCTTAAACTATATAAAGATAATGCAAAACTCCGTTTGAGAAAGGAGTTAGACTGGGAGACCCCCATCCCTCCTAAATTATTCATAGCATGTCTAGAAGAAGTTTTTGAGAATTTAGATTGCGATCATGTAGAAATTAATATTAATGGGGAAATAGCTAAACAACTTCAGATTTGCAAATGATATAGTTTTGTTTAATGAATTATACAATGAATTAGAAAAGATGATAGACGATTTGAATAGAGAAAGCAGAAATATGACTAAAGCTAAGATAATGTTCTAAGGAAATGCAGGAGAGACAACAAATAGGATTTAAGGACGATCCTCTAGAGATTGTTAATAAATATATGTACTTAGAACAGACAGTAAGTGTTTCGACAAGACATGAGATCGAAATCAAAAGAAGGTTAAGTTTGGGATGGGGAGCTTTTTGTAAACAAAATGAGATTATGAAATGTTGAATGCCACTGTTTCGAAAAAGAAAAGTATTTAATGAGATGGTCTACCAGTATTAGTTTAAGCATCAAAAACTTGGAGCCTTAGTAAAGCCTTAGAACATAAGCTAATTACAACGGAAAGAGCTATGGAATGAATAATGACGGGAATAGCATCAAGGAACAGAAAAAGAGCAACATGGATGCGAGACCAAACTAAAGTAGAGGATATTCTAACAACAAATAAGAATTAGAAATGGACTTGGGCAGGACATATAATGAGAATGACAGACAATAGAATAACAGAATGAATCCCTAGAGATTGGAAAAGAAACAGGGGAAGGAAGATTGCAAACTAAGAAAGTTTGTGGGTGAGGACTGGCACAGAAAGTCCATAAACAGATGCAAGTGGAAGGACATGTCTGAAGCCCTTGTTTTGCAGTGCACTAGTAACGGCTAATGATGATGATGATGATGAAAAATGTGTGTGTGTGTATGTGTGTGTATGTGTGTGTGTGTATGTGTGTGTGTATATACACACACACGCGAGTATATACTGATTGTGAAATTCTTGAAAATTGTTACCTATTTGGTAGTGAAATTAATCCAATTTATTCATGTAGCTAGAAAGTTTGATTCGCAGCCGCAACTTGAAAATCTCTCTCTCTCTCTCTCTCTCTCTCTCTCTCTCTCTCTCTCTCTCTCTCTCTCTCTCTCTCTCTCACACACACACACAAACACGCACACACACGTACGCTCACGCAAAATAGTAAAATTAGCCTTTAAACATCTTCCTTTCAGATTTGCTAATTTTGTATTGTTTGTGAATAATGGAAAGTGTCTGCATCGACATTTTCAATTAAGACTTGATAAACGCTTAAAACGTTTATTTCGGTAAATACTAATAGTTCATATCCAATGACATCTCATATGGTTAGATGTACATAGAAATGTTAAAACTGGAATGATGCTCCTCACACTGTGTATTTTAGCTATTTGCTCCTATGTGATTTGGATTCCATTACGGATGTAAGAGTTCGTATACGTACCATTTTTCATTCGCCTTATGGCGTTGTATCCATTTGATTTTAAATGGAGCTTTGACTTTGTCCTTTTTACTTCTCCAGCATAGCGTGTATTTGAGTTGCAATTGTGATAAATCCCATAAATACTTAGCTTTGCGACAATCATGTTGGACAGACCATCCAATGGCATGAATTATAGTGTATGAGCAAAAAGAACAAGGTCCTTTTCAGAATCCTTTAAAATTTGGGATAATGTGAGCAATAACATCCCAACGCTCATATTCCAATTGCTGAATAATCATTGTAGAAAAGATAAAGCAAAAAATATTTTTCACAGAATATTCATGAATTTGAAGCACTTGACCATCTTTAAATCATAAAAGAATTATCTTTTCAATACGACCTATCCTTTTCTATCATCTCTCTCTCTCTCTCTCTCTCTCTCTCTCTCTCTCTCCAAAAGTGATGGTTTCATTGCTACTCAAGTATTTTGCTCCTCTATTATAACCATGGTCAATTACCAACCAACATTTCCAGTGCCCATCTTGTGTTCTTGTTCTTGCTCTTTTATTAGTGAAAATTAGACTTTATATATATTTTTAACGATAAACAAAAGGTAGTAGGATAATAAAAGATCTTCACTCAGATCTTAGAACTGAAAAAAATAAGTGTTTACGCTTAAATGTAATAGTTTACAATGAATATGTTCTATGGTTTTTCATAAGAAACTATTAGACAGTGTACCATAAAAAAGGGCCTTTATCAGAACTGTACATATTTTGTTTGTTGGTTCTATGACATGTGTGCACCATTGACTGATTTATCATAATTGTTTGAAACATCTATTTTTTTTTTTGTACGTTTTCTCGGGGACTCTGTAGTCCTCTTTCTTTTTATCTGTATTCATTCCGCAATAAGTAGCTGGCTAGAAGAGCAAAGTGTTTTTGTAATGGTTATCATTAAGAAAGAATGTTGTAATTTGCTTGTTCGATCTAACTACTATTGATAGCATTGCTGCCAGTGCTGCAATTCATTATTAGCGCGTCATCCGCCGAATTTATGGAAAGGTATGTTATATAGGATGGTATTGTCATATTTAAGTTTGTGTCAGAAGCATTAAAAATCTACAGTCATATATTGATGCATATTTCAAAAGAAACAAACACAAGAGTTCTCACACTTTTGCTCCAAAGTTCTTCAGCTGAAGAATGGAAGTATTTACAGTTGTTTGAAATTATGTCAATACAAAGATAAAAGTTACTAAACAAACGAAGTATGAGTTAAAAATAAAAACAACAGATAAAAAAGGCAAGGCAGTTGCTAACGAGTGAGAGGTCTCGACTTAGAATATCCAGTCTCCAGGTAACCAAATTTTTAGCAGTCTGTGAAAATGACTTACTAATGTGCTCTCCATTTTTAAAGGCCGTTCATAAATGGGACAGTGATAGCAAGCAGGACAATGCCCTACAGACGGACCATCAACGCTCAGGCCTCCTCTCCACCCAAGCTAGGACCAGGGAGGGCCAGGTAGTGGCTGCTGATGAGTCGGCACGTAGACATATACAGTAGTCTCCTCCAAACCCCTATCCTTAGCTCGCAATGATGGTGAGGTTGCAGACACTAATGAAACTATCAAGTTTGAGCGGCACTCGAACTTCCAGTCTTGCGAATGTTAGGCAGGGATTGGTGCCTGCATCATAGCTGAGACGTTATAATGTTTTCTTCGTTATTATTATGATTATTATTATTATTATTATTATTATTATTATTATTATTATTATTGACATTAGATTTAAAATCAACGCTACTGAAACAGACATTAGCGGCCTTTGAGTCTTCTATAGTGTCAAGGAATCATCAGGGGATCCTTGGGTAGGGGATGCAGTATTAGTGTTATGCACTTCTTTGTGGGATTAATAAAGAAATAAATAAAATAGATACGTATCATTCATTCATCATCGCCATTATTGTGTCTTCATCATATTTGTTTAAATCGGAGTTTTTCAGAATGGGCAATACTTTGTCGCAGCAAGAGCATCATTTTATTCCTCGCTCAGACATGATATCTTCCTTGCAAGTCACGCACAGTTGTTGCTGCTGTAACTTTGGGCGTGTAGCGATTGTGTAGACAAATTTACCACCTCCGATCTTGCAATCTATTCTAGTTACTTGTTAGAATATTCTGCATAGCTTTTATTATCCTGGTTACAAGGTAAAGCGGGAGTTGATAAATCATACATTTCATCATGCGGAAGTTTGGTTCTAGGGATAAGGTTTATAATATATTTGTATTTGTATGATATTGTTGTGGAAAAATATAGATATCCCGAAACTTTTAACCTATATTAAGTGCAAAATGCAATTTGCGAAGGAAATATATTTTCAGTTGAAATTTTGTATTTATTGATATTCCTGCTGGTACTTCATTAACGAAATTCATATAAATTAAAAGAAGTTTCAAATGGTTTATTTTGATCTATTAAATGTAACAGTTGTGGCTTTCTTTTACATATCATTGGGATCTCTCTCTCTCTCTCTCTCTCTCTCTCTCTCTCTCTCTCCATTCCAAAATCGTCTTTTTTTATCTTTTTTCTGTTGGCCCTCTCTACTTTATATCCCTCATTGGTCTACACTCTTTTCCATTCTCCAATTCTCTCTCTCTCTCTCTCTCTCTCTCTCTCTCTCTCTCTCTCTCTCTCTCTCTCTCTCTCTCTCTCTCTCTCTATTGGAGGAGGGTTTGAAATGTCGTAATCTAAACTTTGCTCAAAAAAGAGGTTCTCTCCACCGCCGAGATGATGTTTAACTCGAAAGTGGTGGCCAACTCGTGGTTATTAGTTGCAGCCTCTTAAGTCTCGAAAAGCAGTATTTTACGAAGATGCTGTGGGTTTCCCGTTGCCTACTCGTATCTCATTTTAGAAGGAGGAGGAGGTGGAGGTGGAAGTGAGGTTGGGGGAGATAGAAAGACATAGTAAGGAGAAGGAGGGCAACGACAACGAAAATGAGGAGAACTTTGAAGGTTATAGTAGAATTTAGTCTGAAAAAAGGGTGGAATGCGAATCCATTGGTATGATACAAAAGGAAGAGGAAATGTTAGGAGGATAAATGGGAGACTACAAGAAGAGAGTAGAAAGGGAAGCTGTGTGATGAGAGTACAAAGGAGAGAAGGGGAATGAGATAAGGTGTTACTTGGTCCGAGTGATATCTTGTGGTGACGACAATGAGTCAAGTGGTTTCCTCTTCCAAATAAATTTAATTATCGCTACCGGTAAAGGGCTGGGAAGGATTCAAGTAAATTGGAATGTTCCTTTTAGGTTTATTGATGCGTGACATAATTTGTTTGTCTGTCAAACTGAAACGTTGCCTTTTAAGGTAAATTCCTTGTCTAAAATGTCTCCCTCTCTTTCATGTGAGAAGCTTGGACAGCAGCATTCATGTTTTGCAATTTCCAAACAATTTTTTATACATTTGTGTGTGTATAGGTTTGTTTTTATGTGTATCCATTAAAGATTATTCTTTTTGATATTTTATGTTTATAGCAGTGGTATGCAATAGATACGATGAAAATAGTTATTTTTGGTATCTTTCGTCCGTGTATTTCTTTTCGTTTCAATTGTTGTTTCGACAAACTTTACGTTGTTAAGGAAGGATTTCCACGTCTGCTTTCTAGGACTTATTTCAGGGATGATTAATGTTTAGGATAACTACAATCTCTCTCTCTCTCTCTCTCTCTCTCCTCTCTCTCTCTCTCTCTCTCTCTCTCTCTCTCTCTCTCTCTCTCTCTCTCTCTTTTGTTGAGAAATGGTAATTTCCTTATTCCTGCAGTTCTTAATAATATCATTTTGCCTTGAGCATTTGTTGTAATGACTTGCCTTATAATGGCTCCTTGTCTGTGTACTTGCGCTCTGGCTCTCTCTATTTATACTAGTATTACTGTTGCAAAAGTATTGATTGAAAAAGGGTATGACCATTACTAATTTGTAGGGAGTTCTTATGGAAAATTAAGTTTTGTTTTTATATAATTCGAAAACTAATTTGGGAAAATAATGATAAACCCAAGATAACGGAAGGTAAAGAAAGAGTGAGGATGGCAAAGTTGATGAGGATTACAAATGATCATGAAGTAAATTAGAAAATATACCATACAAAGATCACGGGACTGTCTCCCGCCGGATGTAACATTTGAGCTGGTGGGGCATGTTTATGATTAACATACCTCAGACCTGCTTTGGGCAGATGGTAAGCCGGATAAGGATCGCGTTAAAAAGAACTGTGGATGTTGGGCATTAAGTGCTTGGCTGGATATGTTTAGAGCTCCCGGGTTATATGATATTCTGGTAGTGATAAGGCGGCAAAGCGGTGGGCTTTGAATTTCTCTTAAATGATTTGCATTGAGGTGAACTGATTAATGTGTCTGATAAGGAAAACGTGCTTTATTATTAGTATTATTATTATTATTATTATTATTATTATTATTATTATTATTATTATTATTATTATTATTATTCAATTAAGCATCATTGTAGTACGGCAGGAATTCTTTGTATTATAAATGTCTATTTTGCTTATGAATTGTTTCTCCCCTACCAAGGGTGTATTCAATAAGCTCCATTGTGGGGACATGAGTGCGATACAACATGTTAGTAGAGGCAACTGTAAAATCTATCTTACACCAAAGGGTTAAAATATATACTTACATAATACACAGTCTCACGGGATATTATAAAACTGTCTCTTTTATATGTACACAGTTTATATCATTCACGATATTTCACTTGCTACGTTGTAGTTGTGGTGAAACAACTAAACTTGCAATGAGAATCGAAGGGTTTGGTAAGCTCCTTCTATCTTCTTGGATAATGAACGAATGACGCTGGATGCACTTATTTGAGAAGTGAAATGATGAGATTGGACTGACTCTATGGTGGAGCACGGGCTCTTGCTTCGACAGCCCGTTTGCATTCATTTGAGAATGCCGGAATTAAGTGCGTGAGTACGGACGGAAATATAGCGAAAGGTGAATTTGCGAGCTCTCAAGATGAATGCAATTTTCCCCAATTTCTTCCCTATTATTATTATTATTATTATTATTATTATTATTATTATTATTATTATTATTATTATTATTATTATTATTATTATCTCAGTATCATTATGTACTGTAATAAAAGGTTAGAAGCTTTATAAATAACAATGTAGTCAACAATGCCATAAATATATAAAGACCCTTACTGCTGCTACAGAGTCCCTTGTGCAAAAAGAAGAAGAAAATGTCTACAGCCCATCCTGTTATGAAGCCTTGTCAACGTCAAGTCTCTGTTGAAGAGGGTTGCCTGGAAGGTCGCATCACCTTATTTAGCATATTGCGAGGATGAGCGACCTCTCCATCGCTCCCATCCTCATAACTCTTCCACTAACCTACATCCTACTCCTCCCCCATCTTTGCTCTGTACTGGGATTACTACAAGATTTGAAAGAACCAGGTGCTGAGTGGGAGAGGATGAAGTGGACTGGGGAAATCACGATGTTTAGGGCTAGGCACTACAAAGATTAGTGACGTAACTCCGGCTTAATCCATTTTAAGCTCTAATTAGATGTACGCAACTCTCTGTAGGATTTCGACCCCTTCATATTTATAAAGCTTGTCAACATAAACACGTACGAGGCTCGTTAACGAGAGCGTTAGAGGATAAGTGCCAACATCATTACTCTCTCTCTCTCTCTCTCTCTCTCTCTCTCTCTCTCTCTCTCTCTCTTTCTCTCTCTTTATTCCCTTTTTCAATGATATATTCCTTGCAGTTCATAAATTGAGTATTCTAAATTATTTATAACTGAATATTTCAGTAATTTTAGTGGTATGCATTACTGCCCTGCTTTTAGTTTCCAACACGATATTTATATTGAACAGATTTTATTCTTTCAAAATGAATCCATATAAATGATCGTTGATGTCATGATTCAAATGGAGCAACGAACTTCGCAAAGTAATTTTATTTACAGTTTGACATTCTTAAACAATTGCTTGGCGCAAAAAAAAAAAAAAAAAAAAAAATAGATAAAACGAATTGATTTCGCCTTATGTTCCAGTATTTCCTCTTTGTCTTTACAGACAATGTATGAATGCTCAACTCTTTTATCAAGATTATTTTCATACTCGTACTTTCTTGGTAATAACTTGACTTAACAATTCCTTTGATATGACAACTTTAGAAGAAACCAAAAGCAGAAAAAGTCACTGTCATTATAACCAGAGGGCTGCGTTATTCGTTCGTTCCTTTTTTATTCAAAAATTTCTGTTGTCTTTGGCGTGTATCCTCCCAGTCGCAGCTTATATTTCGCCCATGCAAATCGATATCATCTTGGACATTCTCTCTCTCTCTCTCTCTCTCTCTCTCTCTCTCTCTCTCTCTCAATGATATTTATAGTTACGTATCCCAAACCCTTAACCTGTTTCCCATTGTTTTTGGTGATTTAAAAATCTTTCTAACAAAGCCTTAATGGAAACTGACGTGCAGTAGCCAAAAAATTTTCTTTGAAAATAGCCGATAAATTTTAAGTATTTTTAGCAGTTCGACGTGCACAAGAACATCAAGGAAATTAAGAAAAATGTAAATTAATCCTTAATGATGAACCAGCGAAGTGTGAATCACCTCGTATTTTGATTCATTACGTCCGAATTATACATAAATGATTCATCAGTGGAAACATTTTAATTGATGCATCTAAATCGCTAGGGAAAAATATACTTTTTCACTAGAAGGATTGAATTGTTTTTAATTCCACTACTCATTTGGAGTTTAAAATTTCGAAACGATAATTCCATTATTATCATCATCCACATCTTATCGGGTCTCTTTTGATCATTGTGGAATCTTGTTTCAGTTAGTTTTTGCTTTTCTTGAGAAACTTGCTTTTGCGAAGCCACTGTTTTTGAACTGTAAATGTGTGTGTAATTTCTCTGTAACAGGCTCTCGTTTTGTGCACATTTTTATTTTTTTACAACTTATTGAATGGTCTTGGTACTCCGTATTCAAATGATCATTTTCTAATATTTGTTGTATAGTTTCTCGTATGTCAAGGTTTTATTTCCTATAATTTTCACTAGTTCCATAGGCTCTCACGTGATTTTTAAGTTTAACTTCAAAATTATTTTATGTGCATTAAATTTTTTTGCAATGTGGCATTATATAGACCAAGTGTTTTCGTTTCTTATAGCCAATCACTTCATGAAGATTCACTCTTCGTCACGTGCATTCTGTCATTATATGTTTTATACATCATTCGTAGTGTAAATTTCATTTAATCTACCTTTGTTGTTTCCACCTGCCTTATCATTGATTTCCTTCCATTTCAAAATCTTTCAGCTTTTCTCTTTGATCCTTAGAATTGCGTTTATACTTCCCTTTATTACATCCTCCCCTTATCTTATTTTTTTTTCCCGTCTCTCCCTCCAAATCTGTTCTCCTGCTGCCGTTCCTGTTATCTTTTGCATTTGTCTTTTGTCATGGAATTTCACTATCATTCCCAGGCTTTCGTTTGGCCTCGCACTGGTTTCTCCTTTACTTGGTCCTCGACACCCGTTCTACCTCTCTTGGCATTTTGCTAACTGTTTTCTTTCCCAGTTCTTAATCCCTCTGTGCGTGTTGCCGTCCGTGAATAGGGATGATAATCACCTTTCCTAATTATCAGCGATTTAACAGTTTCACACTTAAAGTAAACCAAAGTTCAAATTCGTTTTCAATTTCTCTCATCCTTCGTCTTCGTATTCTCCTGCAACTAAGCTCAGCTTTAATGTTTCCAGTGCTCTCTCTCTCTCTCTCTCTCTCTCTCTCTCTCTCTCTCTCTCATACACGCGGGCGCATACATTTTGTGCTTAATGTACTTCAGCCCCAGTCTTAATTAACCAATAAAAAAGGGAGAGATTTCGATATGTTTACTCTCATAAATATTCTTTCATCGCAGAATATTCCTAAAAAGATTCTTGGCCAATAATTGGCCCTGGATAATGGAAACCCACGACATAAGTCAGGGGCGCGTGCCCAATACCAGCTTAGCGCGGTCGCTCGCTTTATTGGTATTGAATATCATAAACATGGGCATACGTGCTAACGATGCCTTTTGGGCGGCCGCGAAATGGCCACTACGCATTGGCGAATCTAGATATGCAACTATGCCTCAGCATGGCATTGGGAAGGCGGATAGCACCAGTGATAGCAGTTCTTGAGCTCTAAAAGCTCGATGGTATGCTCATCTGGTGGATTTTCATTATTCATCTCATTTTATTGAAAAAATAAAGAGTTTTTCAATGTTTTATAATTTTCATCTCTGGATTGCTTATGTATATGTGTGTATATGTATAATTATTTCATACTATATACATATATATATATATATATATATACATATATATATATATATATATATATATATATATATATATATATATATATATACACGTAAAGCTGTGTTGCTTATTAATAAGGTTCTCTCGTGTTTATTATCAATGAAAAAGTAAATATATTTTGTATCATTCATAAAAGACTTCGTTTAGTTTACGCTCTAATGGCAGGCTTAAAATGAAAGACGCCCGGCTTAATTGGAGTTACTCCTTTGTCCGCTCGCGTGCATACGGACTTACTGTACGTCTATCCGTAATCGCTTTGAATCAAAGTAGGACACAAACAAGCATTGATCGGCTTGTATTCGTTTATTTGGCAAGGTTTAATCAATTGTGCCATTAATTAGTTGTCTGTATAAAATTACGTATATTTGCGTTTCAATGTAAACCCGAAGATACCTATTTGGCCAACATTGGAACCAGGGTTAAAAGAATACCTTGACCCTGATTGGAACCTTGTGAAAAAATGTTTTATCAATTGTAAAACTGACCTTGAATGAAGTAAATGGGGTTCACAGAGGAGGCTATTAAAAAAGATACTTTATTTTTGTAATAATTATGTATCGATAAGAAATTTATTATTGAAAAATATAAATACTGACAAGAAATAACCTGTGACAACATTTACCAGTTAATTATTTAAATCTGCTAAATTCCATGCAAGTAACCATTCAAAATTCATTTAATTGCAGTTTCAAAGGCTTTCTTGATATTGATTTACTTCTTGTATTGATCTCAGAGAACGACCCTTTACGATACTAATTTAGGTGTTTGTCGGATTTAATGTATTTCTCTCTCTCTCTCTCTCTCTCTCTCTCTCTCTCTCTCTCTCTCTCTCTCTTCTTTATTATTCTGTTTGCGAGGAAACGTAATGTTGTGAGTTCTCACAAACACGTTATCTCTCTCTCTCTCTCTCTCTCTCTCTCTCTCTCTCTCTCTCTCTCTCTCTCTCTCTCTCTCTCTCTCTCTCTCTCTCTCTTTTTTCTTCTTAAGATGGTCTATACCAATTCATAGACGCAAGGCCGCGTATTGCTGATGTATCGGAGACTGGGTTATGGGTTCAGGGAGAAGGGTTACTGAATTTGGTTGTCGTGTAGCACGACATTCCTCTCTCGTGCCACACTTAATGAAGGACACGGAAACTTGGGTTTAATGGCAATGAATAGGGGCGGAGATTGGAGTGGGGGTTGGATGCGATGGATGAGGGGGGGGGGGGAGGGGGAAAGGATGAGATGAGATCGAGCAAGGAGGTCTTCAGGCACTGGATTAGTTAACTCCTCCCCCCTCCTGGCCCTATTCCACCTCCTTTCTCCCGTTTGTGAGGAAGGTTGTTGTTATTGTGTTGGCTGTACCCAACTTCATTGCATGGTAAGAACCTACTTTTTTAACGGCATATTTACTGCTGTCAGTTTGTTACGAGGTTAAAATATTTGGAAATTCAATTTTGTTTGAGCATGCATGTGCTATGTTTTTCTTTTTGTGCCCTTTGTTTCCTGTTTTGCTTGTATGCATTTTTAGGGGGTAGTCTAATCCCCAAATAACCTGATAATTGGCCCTCGGATTTTCTCGTTCCTTTCTGCAAGAAAGTGAAGGGATGTGTGGGGTAGATTGATAGTAGAAAGGAGTCAGAAGAGGGGCCCTGTGACGGCTTTGATCTGTGACATTAATTCAACTCCTCTTTAGGCCTAAACGAATTCATTCATTCTTCATACCTTACATAGGCATAGCATGCAGAGAGAGAGAGAGAGAGAGAGAGAGAGAGAGAGAGAGAGAGAGAGATAACAGGTTCCCTTTGTTAGAAGGTAGGATAAAAAAAAATCCCAGCTTTGAAAATGCGGCGGGATCAATTTGCAACATATAAAACTTGCCTTGCCTTTTTATACTAATTTGGTCAATCACAGAACCAGTTTTTGTAAGACCATGTTTTTATCATATTCAATCACTTATCACAGGGCATCATCGAGTTAATCATAGCGTTACCAATGGCTGGTATGCATATAGAGCAATCATGATTTGGTTAGGGATAGTACCTCTTCCCCATTTCTTTCATTACTCATTTTTGTGTTCACATCCCTTTTTAAAGCATGCGCTTTATATGGCTTATTCAGCTTCCATAAATCACTAGTATATAAACTGGTTTCATACGCCCATAAAAGACTCTCTCTCTCTCTCTCTCTCTCTCTCTCTCTCTCTCTCTCTCTCTCTCTCTCTCTCTCTCTCTCTCTCTTATCGAAACGTATATCCCACGATAGACGTTCCCCTTCTTTTAGGATTAAAAATATCCTGTGCTTAGCTCACAAGTAAATGTGCACAAGAGATTGGAGCCACAATCAGGGGGAGAAGTGTTCACTACGAGAAGTTGATTTGCAGTTGCCAAGGATCTAGTAGACCGGCCTGTCAAAAATCAAAGTTTATAGGCTCGTGATTAAAGATTAAGGGCGAGTGAAATTGCATTCCCTGCGAAACTGAAGTCTCTCTCTGCTTGGATATTACCCATTCCTTAGATTCTTATTGATAATCTCTTTCTAATTTTAGCTCCGTCGTAAAGATTTGGTGGTAACTATATGGTGTTTAAATCTGATTGGCGCAACATTGCTGTTGCTTTGTGTTTTCCATACGAGAGAGAGAGAGAGAGAGAGAGAGAGAGAGAGAGAGAGAGAGAGAGAGAGAGAGAGAGATGCCCATCAAAGAAATTCCTGCTTCTCCGTATGAAGAGGTGCCAAATTCCGTGATGGCGGCGCAGACTTTGTTATACTGCAATTGAATCCTATTATGGTAATGATTAAAGTTGCCATGCAAATTGATATGCTAATTGTTTAAAGTTGCTGAGAAAGGAGTTATCGCCTTAACGAGTCTTTCTGAGATTTTCGACATTATCTTCTGCCTCTCCGTGAAGGATCTTTGATCAGTCAATCAACTTTGTTGATGTTTCCATTGAAGGGTCTCTTTTTATTCATTTGAAATGTTTCATTTTTTTTAATATATAGAGCTTAGCCTTGCGTTAAGAAATGTCTCCAAATTACTTATAATTTATTTCAATCTATTATTGTTATGTAATTTCCAGGTTGGTGTTATAGACCATTTAGTTAATCTTTGTTAGCTGAAATGCCATATTAATTGATTGCTCTTTAAAAACTAATGGAAAATGGTGTACGGGGAGTTCACGTAATTGTAATGTTTTAGAACCCAAATGTCCGTGAATGTGGGTTCACTTGATATACTGTATTAGTGTGGATCTTGAAGTAAAGAAAGGTCGCTTAAACGTAAGCAAAGGCAATGCCAACGACAACAGGAGGTATTATTATTATTATTATTATTTTTTTTTTTTTTTTTTTTTTTTTTTTTTTTTTTTTTTTTTTTTACTGGACTCGTGCGTCATTAGCCGGAAGTCGTTCTACTATGAAAGGCCAAGGAAAAATAAACACGAACATCCCCCTTATCTATCTCAATAGGGGTCTTTCCAAGACAAGAACAGGCGGTGGGCTTGTAGTCAACAAGACTCAGAAATTACGTTGCCATATGAGCGAGGCTAGGGTATGGAGACCCTTATGAAAATCAGTCTTTATGGCCCAAGGCCGGAATGGTGTTTTAAGAGCAAATGCCCTTTACGTCAGTCAAAGCGATGAGAGTCTGCCATTCAGTCCCTTCTGTCTCGCGGCTTAGAGGTCACGGCAGTCTTAAGCGACGGGTTTTGTTGTCCCTTCACAGTCGTCCGAGTAGTTAATGTTCCTTCATTGTATTTACATTTTAGGAGGACGAAACCATGCGTAACGCTTCAATAAAGGATGATATTAGGAGGACTCGATTTCGCCTTTATTTGTGCGACGTTATATACGCGATCAATCGTTGTTAAATTTGCTGTAGAGTCTCTGTCAACAGAGTGATAATGAATTTTTCCCCCGGAAATGAATGACCCCTTTTTATTGCTATCATTTGGCATTATTGACTGTGGTGCTGCTTCCATTCGGGGGAAATAACAAGGACAAATCCTCTTAATTCTGAAGTGAAAAAAATGAGATTAGTGTTTGGCACATTAATTAACTGGAAGGTTTCTTCCAATAAGCATGAGATTTACAAAATGTTTATTCAGCGAAAATTAAGTCGAAGTATGATGTGATCATATGAGGTACGAAAATCCTAGATAGAAGAAGAAAAAAAATATATTGAAAGCGTTATTTTAATTTTTTCGCTTTATTTGTCGAATGATCTACGGTAATATTCAATCAAAAAATAAAACGTGCTTTTCAATCGAAAAAAAAAATACTATCAGTAAAATTGAACTATTGAAAACGGGGTATAAGAGATATCCCCAAATTAAATTGCTTAAATGTATTTTATTGTTTTGTTTTTTAACCTTTATGGAAACTTGCTATGTTATGAGAGTATTTGTAATTGGATCTTTACAGCCAAGTATATAATAAATGGAAAAGTAAAGCACGGCATTGTTTTTCTGCGGAATGGTACCTGTCATAGGTAAATCTAATGATATGAAGGAACGTGTTATTAAAATATCAAAGTAGAAAAAAATTATCTTTTCCAAGAGCGTATGCAACAAGAAGAAATTCAGCTAGTCTTTGGTCCAAGGCATCATTACCTTAACCACTGTTGTCATCATTATGGGGACAAACGTAACATCAGGAGCAGATTGTTTCAGAAATTTATTCTTGAAACTTCTATGGCATGACTGAAGTGGGCGTTTTTTAAGAAACCAAGTGCCTCATGGTTAACACAGTCAAAGGCAGCACTAAAATTAAGGGCAATCTTACTAAATTTCTTACCACTATCAAGGGAGTTCTTAAAGCATTTGAGATTGTAAGAAGGACATCATATGCTCCAAGGCATTTGCAAAAGCCCAATTGCGAATTAATGAACTGATGATTACCTTCAGCATACCTATTTATATGTTTTGCCAAAAGACGTCCAAAACATTAGATAATATGGGAGTTATAGAAATTGGGTGGTAATCAGATGAAGTAACATTACCAATTCTCCAACAAGTGCTAAAAGAACCTCTTTTTGCTAACTTGCGGAAGATAGCAGACACTTTGGGAGCTAAGAAGTAAGCAATCTTTTATAAAAGACAAAGGAAAAAATGTCACTTGGGTCTATACTTCCATAAGCATCGAGGTCCAAGAAGAGAGTTTTGATTTAGGACTGAAAAGCTAAACTAGTTAGTTTAGTCTCAGGAAAACCATAATGAGGAAGATCGAGTTTTTCATTTCTCTGCTTACTGCCAAAGACATCAGCTATAGAAGGATGGATAATTCCTGTGAACTGTGAGTGACAGAGCCCTTTGGTTTAAGTTAATGAGGAACTGTTTGGTCTACACCAGACTAAGGGTAGCCCACCACTTACGTATCTGGGTTGAACTAGAGAGGATTTCTTTTATGGTTAAATTGAATTCCTTTTTAGTTGAATCATAAACTCTGTAAGCAACAGCTATTAGCTGAGTATAGCTATTCCAATTCAATTCTGACCTGTTACCCTTCCAAAGATGATAGGCCTTTATCTTTTCCAAATAAGCGCGTCTACAATCATCATTGAACCAGGGTTTGTCTTTCACTTGGTATTTTAGAATACGAGAATGGATGAGTCTATCAGTTATGTTGAGCAGATTCTCATCCAAGAGAACACCAGGCTCAACGCTTTTATACAATTGTGATCAAATCAAATTCAAAAGGTTACTCAAAATGTCATTACAATCTGTTTGAGATTTTATATATATCTTACATAATAAGGATACATCACGGACAGGCTGCTCAATTACTAACAAAATTAGGGCATGATCAGACGTCCCAACTGGCGAACCAACCTTACTTGATATAATGCCAGGGGAGTCAATTTATACAAGATCCAAACATGTAAGTACATGAAATTTACAGCAATAAAAGAAATAATTTTGTGTGGAAAAGACCTATACTCGTGTCAAAATTGGTTTTATATCAAGTTCCATAAATTGTGATCACTCATTTAGAATGGTTAGCTTACATTGTCCTCCCCCTTTTAATTTCATTGTATCATAGGAGAGTAATAACATTTTATACTGTACATGTCGGGGAAGTTTGATCCTGGGAGAGCAGTAGGTGATTTTGGTCATCCACGGAGCCTTTGTAGCTGTTTACTTAAGATTTTTGTGGTAGTCTGAAGATCGTTGTGGGTCGTAGCTGTTGATGAACGAGAAAAATGAAGAAAAATATAGATACATATTGCAATGGTTGTGTTCTTGCAAACGCCATTCCAAGACTGAATGTTACAGTTTAGAGTTAATTACCTTATTCTATTTATATCTTCGAAAATGTTCGCTCAAAGTACACTATATTCAGATGACTGTACTTCTGTTAGTGTATTGTGGCTTTTGCCTCGTTTATTTCTACTCTATTTTTTTAAGGAAATTCTTAATTCGATTGGAGAGTTCTCTTGAAATTTTGATGTTCTGTGCTATAGAAATTACGATTTGAACACAGCAAAGAACAGTTTTTTGTATTATAAAATGAAAAACATATCTATTTGGTTATATACTCATGTATTACTGAGAGAGAGAGAGAGAGAGAGAGAGAGAGAGAGAGAGAGAGAGAGAGAGAGAGAGAGAGAGAGAGAGAGAGAGAGAAAATTGTAAAAAAGGGAAATTTACCTTGCGTGTCAGCTCTTCAGATGTACCCGAGACATCTCAAATAGTTTTTTCTCTACTGCTTCATGTTCTGAGTAAAGAAAAATATTCCATTGATGGTAAAGAGAAAGGCCATTTCAGTAAGCTTTCAATGATGATACCACCATAAGCCTGCAATAGCATCGCCTTTCCAATTATCATCGGTAGCAGAATTGCTGGTAATCCTATACTACCATTAATTCATCTATGCTAACAAGGGGATATTTATCCCTTCAGCTCCACTCGTGCTTCCCTCTCCATTCCTCTCCCCATCTCCGGGTGATTATCGGTATATCAACTTAATCAGTTGGAGACTAGCCCTTTGTTGTTGGTAGTATTGATTATTATTCACGGGGTTTGTTTCATGTATGTATGTATGTATGTATGTATGTATATTTGTATATATATATATATATATATATATATATATATATATATATATATATATATATATATTTATATGTATGTACGTGTATGAGTGTCTGTGTGTGTGCTTTTGGGCGACCGTTGTTCTCTTGAGCAATTTTATTAATTTTGTTTAAAGACAATACTTTTCTATTTTTCTGTATCTTTTGAAGGAAGAGACGATTAGTTACTGTGCTGCTCCATTTATTCACTTTTGCCGACAGATGTTTCAGCCAATAACTAATGGCTTTTGTTAGGGCATTGTACAAAGAATTCATTACCCTTATATAATGGCAGTGCATTCACACCAACGAACACTTAAAGAAATCAAGAAACATCGAAAAACAACAAATATGAAAATCTGAATATATTTTGCACAAAAATTTGTAAGAATACTGCTGAAGACATCTGAATCCTTATTGGTTTCTAAATTCTATTTTGAGTTCCAATAGCCATGCATAGAAGAAAGACCTAGATTTCTCGATGAAGTCCCACATCACCAGTTCCTAAGGCTTCGGGATAAGTTCTGGGGGCATGGTGCGGAACGTCCTCTTGCTAGCGGGGAGGACATACTCTGAGGAAACTTGAACATTCAACACAAACTGCTGAATTTCGATACATTCTGCTGTATCAGTCACCAGTGTCCCACTGCATTGAGATATACTATTAGTTTTTTTCGATTTTTGGTTAAGATATCCTGAATAAAATCATATGATTATATAAATCCATGACATTACAAAATTTAGATGAAAAATTACACACGTGCATATATACACACACACACACACACACACACACATATATATATATATATATATATATATATATATATATATATATATATATATATATATATATATATATATATATATATATATATATATATATATATATATATATATATATATATATATATATATATATATATATATATATATATATATATAGTATATATATATATATATATATATATATATATATATATATATGTATATATATACATACTTATTCAAATAAGACATATATTATACTTCTCTTAATATCGATGATATGTCATTGTCGTCTAAGTTTTACGGACCCGGTTCTATTCTCCGGCCGACCAGATATCTATTATCTTTGAGGTGATTACCTCTTGGGTCTCTCATCCCAAGGTATAGAGGGATCCAGATATCAAGAGGATTATAATGTATTGCTTATTTGAATATGAAAAACACGTCTAAATCTAATGTATATATATATATATATATATATATATATATATATATATATATATATATATATATATATATATATATATATATATATATATATATATATATATATATACTGTATATATATATATATATATATATATATATATATATATATATATATATATATATATATATATATATATATATATATATATATATATATATATATATATATATATATATATATATATATATATATATATATATATATATATATATATATATATATATATATATATAGTACACATTGTAAATTTTATTCAGATTTGGTAATTAGATAAATATATGATTACATTCAAAAGATCTTAACCAAAAGAAAACCCTAAAACTAATGTCATATCTCAATACTAAAACAAGAAACCTTCGTCGAAATAATTGTTCCCATAGCGAATTAAATACTGCCTAATAAAACATGACCTCTGGAATACATACTAAAAGAAGTTTTATTGCTGAAACGAGAAAAAATAAAGAATACTTGTTCGTTTTTAGGTTATAAGATGAACTTCTTTCCAATAGCACCCTTCCAATGACGTGCTCAGAAAGCCAGGCCTATTGTTTGTAAAGATAAATCGTTAACTAGAAATATCTGCCCATTCTTAAAAGGAGGTTCAGTAAAGAAGGGAATATTGCGGCAAAAATAAATATCATGATAGTCATAAAACGAAAGCGTAGAAGTAACATATAGGCTATACTGTATCAGAAAAACCCTTAATTATACTAGCACAACTACTGTTACATTATGCCAATCAGGTTATGAAATTTTTCCGAAATATTTTGCTGGATTTCTAGGTTCTCCTTAGTGATAGAGTCACGAGGCAGAATAGAAGAATCTTCTATGATCACTCGAAGAAATTGATGAGTTAAAAGCAAATCAGTTTGGTAAACCATTTTTCTGGAATCAGTTCAACATTTCCACCTAAGAAATGTCATGCAGATTATGTTGATGATCTCCGACTAAATTTAACGAGGTTGAAAGCATAAGTATTCAGCGGATCGTTGAGAACAAAGGGGGAAATTGATTAGATTAGTGCCAATATTATCTTTATCATTATGTAAAAAGCGTAAACAAGTGGTTGAGTCCTTAACAAAATTCAGTGATGAACATGGAAACGAAAAGAAAACGAACAGAAACCAGTGTGTCATCAGATGATACAGCTGTTGTTTGGCGGTCTTGAAATTGCAGTAATAGCGATGATAAACTATTTGAATTATGCATAGTATCGTTGAATTTTATTAAAAGTCGAAGCTTGCAATTAATACTAACAGGCTTCTTCTTACTGAATAATGGCAGATACTTGGCAAAAAAAAAAAAATATGTTGTAGAACCATAAACACACTTACTCTAACAAAAAAAAAAGAAGAAGAAAAAAAAGAAACATCTGAATTAGATTGAATCACAAGTAGCACATGTCCCTAGAAATGTTTACATTAACATAGTGACACTTGCAAAACTTTATGTGAAGATGCAACATGAAATGATTACAGTTAAGAATTAGATTTTGTGAATGTGAAGTACAATTCAGTGATCATAAGAGTATATACCGTATAGTATTAGTGTTTTAGAGTCAATTCAAAACATATTGGAAGACCTAGCTTACAACTGTTGTAAAAAACACTTTATTTATGATAAAGCATCAATATTTACCCTCAGGTAAATTCAGAAGCATTTTTAGGTATATATATATATATATATATATATAGGGATATATACACACACACATATATATATGTATATATATATATATATATATATATATATATATATAGATATAGATATATTCGCTAATTCCACTTTCCAGGTTCTCAACCGTTCTTTGTTGGATTAGTACCCTTGGACGTGATCCACCAAATATTTGAAGTGTTCCTGCTTGACACTCACCAGACAGAGGTTCGAGTACCGCTCAAACTCGATAGTTTCTTTAGTATCTGCAACCTCATCATCCTTGTGAGCTAAGGTTGGGGCGTTTGGTGCAGCTTATAGGTCTACATGATGAGTCATCATCAGCTATTGCCTGGCCTTCCCTAGTCCTAGCTTGGATGGAGAGAGGGCTTCAAATATCTATTTGCTGTTGTAGATTGCTGGCCCTTCCTGCCAGATACGGCTCCAACTGTATTAAAGCCCGTAACAATATCTACTCCACTGCTAAGGTCAACTCAGGAACCTTCGGTCTTAAATGAGCCTCCGGCATCCCTCTCCTCTCATTATTATCAGCCGAATGCATAAACCGACTTGTCTCGATTTGTATCGATTCAGTAGAATAGGTTCGAATCCGTCCCTTGCAGGGAAACTTGTCATATATGAATTCCATTTCGGTCTGCTTTTTCAAAAGGTAGATACAGTTTGATATCAAATACTATTTGTGGTTTAATGTTGTGATATTATATATATATATATATATATATATATATATATATATATATATATATATATATATATATATATTGATTTTGACTTGGGATAGGTTCAAAGCCTTGTCAGAACGGAAGTTCTTATTAAGAAATTAATTTCTCTTTAGGTCTTTAAACAAGAAGCAGAATGAATTTGACAATAAGAGGTATTTGTGATTCATTTTAGTGTGTTTGAGTGTTTGCCTTCCTGTCTACATATATTTACGTTTGTGTGCGTGAGTATGTATATAAGGAATATACAGTACATACTTGAATATATGGATACAGCTGGAGCTAAAGAAGTTGAGCCATGTGTTTGCTGATCATAAAACAGCAGTATGAGACTCCAGATGGCCAATTTTAACGATGCCATTTCATATTGGCTTTCTTCAGTTTCCATCAACGTGAGAGATTGTGCCTGTTTGTGTCTTTATTGTTGCCTGTATCTCTATCTTTCTGTACATATTCTGTCTACTTGCCTGTATGTAAATTTGTCAGAATATATGTGCTCCCATTTCTCTCATTAGGAGCATTTACGTTAGCAGCTCTTTGAATATCATTATTCCTAATATTTCGTGTAATTTTAAAGCTGTTTGTTTTTGTCAGTCGGGAAAAATGGCTTTTCATCGTATGTATATAATTGACGAATATATGGGCAACCATTCTAGCGGATAATTACAACTATATCACAGTTTCAGTACAAAATGTTATATATACAAAACATAATTTTACTTTTAACATAAACTTACCGGTGGGGAGGAGGAACCCTATTTAACCTTCGATGCAAAACAACGCTACTGTAGGATCACTGTATATTTGCTGATACGGTAATGAAAGCGGAAAACTTCCAAGTTACCTTGTGTGTTCGTGTAACCTGGCACAGAATTATTATTCTAGGTAGAGGGGAAATTGATATGAAGTGGCTTACATTGATGATATCTGGATTTTAGAGCGCAGTTGTTCCTTTCCGCATAGGGAATCTAGATCCTTACAACGTCTTTTGCAGTGCCAATTAGTGGCCCTCCACAGGTTGGCTTTCAGGTAAGCAGCTTTAGTAGCACCTGTCATGGGGTGAACAAGGGCAGCTTGCTGACTTCGTCTAACTAATCGAAGGAATTGATGGCATTGAAACGGAATTACCAATAATTCTAGTTATTAGAAAGGAGTGGTGAAATCATGGTGAATGAGATATTATATAAGATGAAATAGATCCTCGAATCAAAACAAAAAAACGCCTCATTACTCTTTTCATACATAATGCCCTATTGTTCAAGAGGCTAAGCTTCCGTCTCGTTGTTGAGTTTCCAAGTGATCCCGTGCCTATTGCTGATGATGATAAATCCCTTAGGCTTCTTTGGCTCCTTTAGTTTTGAATACATCAACTTACCTGAGATTCGTCTGACAAGTTTAGCATATGGCAATAGAAGGCTCATTTTCTTTAGTGCAGGAAAGGATACAATGTATTGCGAGTACAGGTCTCAATGTGAACAACCTTTTTGGCATGCGCATCACATGACTAGGTTACACGTGGTCAAAGCAATAGGGCAGGTGTACCCTTCCGGGGGAGACAAAAAGGAACTTTGAATCAGTAAATTTGATTAATTCA
>NC_090728.1:105500904-105508404 GCF_036898095.1 Palaemon carinicauda
CCTCTCAGTTTTTAAGATTTTCTCCGCATCGTTAACTTAATATTACTTTGCTATTTTTAACATCTTCCCTAAATTATGTAATTATTAAAATTATCCGAGTCTTCCTATCAATTTGTTAGATTTTCTCAACATCGTTGAAAGAACTATTACCTTACTCTGCTAATGGCAACAGTTGACTTGATTTATTATTTAAGTAATTAGCTATTTTTTATGATTAATGTTATATATTATTCTGCGCTCTCTCTCTCTCTCTCTCTCTCTCTCTCTCTCTCTCTCTCTCTCTCTCTCTCTCTCTCTCTCTTTAATGGTATTAAGCTTCCCCCATGCTTTTAACATTTTTCCTTGCTAATTTTATTTTTTTTTTCTAATTTCTCATTCCGGTTTTTATGATTAACCCTTACCTGCAAAAGTTCTCATTTTATACCCAATTTCCTTCCCCTCCTTCAACGTATATTTCTTTTTTTCTTCCTCTCTTTCTTCTTGCACACATTACTGAGAATTCTTGAAGTCCTTTATATCCTTGATTAATGAAATGGGCCTCGTGCTCTTTTTCTCTCTCTTTTTTCTTCTTTTGCTACCGTGTCTTATATTTAGGAGAAAATTGATGAGGGAGCTCCGTTTCATCTGTTCATTTTCTATTGAATAGAATAGAATTTGTGTGTGGACAAAACTTTCTGAATAAACTTATTAAGAAAATAGTTCAGCTAGACTGACAATCATATAATCATTGGTAAACAAATCATGTGGAAAGAGGCGTCACCTTATGATCCTTATCATTTTTATCTATGAAAACAGAAAAAACAAAAAGTCACTTGAACGAAACCATACCCATATTCATGCAGACGATACTGCGGAACGCATGGGCCTCTGCAAATCAAAATTAGTTAAATCCAAAAATAATTTCCATATACCTTTGTAACACCTTTCATTCCTCAGCGAAAACCGATTTATATTGGTTGAGATGCTGTGAATTATTTCCTTTTTACGTACTATTTACCATATACATAAATACACAAAGTGATATTACATATATCTCTCTCTCTCTCTCTCTCTCTCTCTCTCTCTCTCTCTCTCTCTCTCTCTCTCTCTCTCTCTCTATATATATTATATATATATATATATATATATATATATATATATATATATATGTTTGTGTGTGTATGTATCTGTCTGTAATATTCAATGTCTGCTGGAATGTACTCCCATTTCGTTGTAAGAGGCACTATTCTTTCACGAATGAGATCAGATCTGGCTCTGGACGCAGATCACCCAGTCTATTCGCGTCGTGAGAAAATGAACTGCCACAACAAGTTGATATAAGGAATGGCAGTCTTGAAGAGCGAAGTAGCTCGAAGACAATGGATACCTTTTATGGATATGAGTCTCTCTCTCTCTCTCTCTCTCTCTCTCTCTCTCTCTCTCTCTCTCTCTCTCTCTCTCTCTCGTGCACGATTATTTCTGGGTTGGGATAGGTCCAAATGTAACGAACTTTACCGTAAAAATAAAAGAATGAATATTCATTTCTATATTAATGTTAATAAAAAAGATTGTAAGAGAATAGTAAGTGGACGGATAAATAGATTATCACGTATAACTACTTCAACGCTTTTGATTATTTACCCGAGCGTGAGCGAATGACCTTGTATTAAGAATAGTTTCATGGAGTCCAAGAAGCTGGCGACCCATTGATCATTCCAATCAGAGCAACAGAGAAGACGGCAATCCTTGTTCCGTAAGAAGACTTTACATCTCTTTCTTATAACCTTAATGAAAGCCAGAAGGAGCCATAATGCGTCCATTCTCCTACTTTCATCCGTAGACTGCGTCCTATTAATCCTCCTTAGGAACTCTTTCACGTCCAATATATTGCTGCATTTGAGGCTCTGGCAGAAGAGAACTTGTATGATCTTGGAAAGGCTAAATAAACAAACAAGTATCAAGGGTGAATGGGATAAAGTGGGGCCTTCACGCTCATGGTGAGGTGTAAATTATTTATCTCATTAATTTTCTTAACAGCATATATATGTGTATATACAGTATGCATACTTTATATATATACAAATCTATGTATACTATGCCCATATATATATATATATATATATATATATATATATATATATATATATATATATATATATATATATGTATATGTATATATATATATACATATATATATATATATATATATATATATATATATATATATATATATATATATATATATGTGTGTGTGTGTGTGTGTGTGTGTGGTACAGCCATTTCTACTACACGAAACATTCTACTTTTGAAGAAAATGGTAATCCATCTATCTATCTATCTATCTATTTATATATATATATATATATATATATATATATATATATATATATATATATATATATATATATATATATAAACATTTGTTCCGATATGGACTTACCACGGACCACTGTTAAGGAGAACCCGCGCTAGGTAGCCCCACGACCAGGAATTCCTCCCCCCCCCTCCCATTCCCAACAAGCCTAATCCCTCTAAATCCCCCTCTTCACGTGTGCGACTCTGGCCTCACCCGTTTTCCCACAATGCCCTAAGAAGACGCCTCAGGCAACCATTCTCAGGTCAAGATGGCCATTCTACCCTTGGTCGTTGACACGTGAGGTCAACTTGTCAGCTTCAATTGTGACCTTTTTTTCTTTTTTTTTCCCTTGTGCTAGAGCGTGCGTTACTCTTGCATTCCCTGGTACTTCGTATTCCTTTCCCTGTTCGATAAATATAGAATCTGTTTATTTGCAGCGTCGTTGCCCAGGTGTTAATGGGAAGTTGTGTGCAGCTTTCTTTTCATACCTGGACGTTAATCCTCATGTTCTGTGTACTTCATGTTTGGACTGTGTGTGTTCCCCAAGAAGTCGAAGAAGGACAGGTCACCCTCGAGGAGGGGTAGTGGGTCTCTTCCTTCTTCAGCATGTTCGACACTACCCAGTGTTTTGAGGACTTCTTTGTCTCCATTGCTGCCTACGGTGGCAGAGGAGGCCTTTAACAGGACCAGGTCGTGACCTTGTGCTTCCCCCTCCATGGCCGGAAGTCAAGCTCCCCGTGTTCTCCCGGGTTCTGCCGTAAGCTCGTCCTCCCCTGCTATCCCTATATCTCAAGGATGCCTACTTGCAAGTTCTGGTACACCCCTCCAGCAGGAAGTTTTTCCAGTTCAAGTGGGAAAAAAAAATCTTCCAGTTCCACACTCTCTTCTTCGGTCTCTCGACTGCACCTCAGGTTTTCACCAGTGTCTTTACCCTGGTCTCCCAGTGGGCCCACAAAAGAGGGATGAGGCTCCTGAGATACCTTGGCAATTAGTTGCTCCTCTCAGAGTGTCAGAAGGAGCTGTCAAAGCAGAGGAATGAGTTCGTGGACTTATATGTGGAACTGGGAGTGGTCTTCAGCTGGGTAAAGTCCCAGCTCTCCTCAACAACGTGGACGGTCTATCTGGGGATTGAAGTATGCTCCATGCAGGCCAGAGCCTTCCCAACAAGGGAGAGAGTCATGAAGTTGGAAGAAGTAGTGCGGCCCCTCATAAAGGGGGAGCCGGTCTCTCTGAAGGAGTGGCAGAGACTAGTAGGGCACCTAGTGTCCCAGGAGAAGCTTGTCCCCAAAGGGAGACTGATGCTGCTCCAGCCCAAAGGGTCCTGTAGGAGATCCAGGACCTATCATCGAAGCACCCATCTGTGATGCACCCCCCATCCCATTCAACCAGGGATGCTCTACAGTGATGGTTAGACCTTAGGAACACCTTAGCAGCAATCTCATTGCTGGATCCTGCTCCAGAAGTCCTCCATTTCACGGACGCATCCAAGGAGGGATGGGGAGCACATCTACCGGACCAAGCGGCCGCAGGACTTTGGTCTCGGGAGGAAAAGGCCCTCCACATAAACGAGGTCGAACTTCTGGCAGTTTGAAGAGCCCTCCTTGAGTTGGGAAGCTTGTTAGTGTGGAGGAGAATGGTCTTGATGAGTGACAATGTCACCGTCGTCGCCTTCACCAACAAGCAGGGTGGGCTCTAGTCCCGTCGTATTTACGACCCGATGACAGAGATCTTGTCCTGGGCTGAGGACAGCACCATCTCCCTGATGGCCAGATACATTCCTGGAAAGAGGATTGTGGTAGGCGGGACAAGCACTGGCCTCTAAATAGTCTCTACACCTGGAGGTGGCAAAAAGAGTGTCTCCCTGTCTGGACATTTTCGTGACAAGGCTAAACGCGAAGTTACCAGTCTTCTGCTCCCCAGTGCCAGACTCGGCAGCAGTGATGGAGCACAATTTCCAGCACCCGTGGGACGGGCTAGACGTGTACGCTTTTCCCCCCTTCAGCCTTCTACATTAGACCATCAACCTACTTCGAGGAGCAAGGCAATTCAGCTTCAAGTTGCAGGCCTTTGTTTTTCATGTTTGACACAGTACACATACTAAAGTGTGTCGGAGATAACGGGTTAGGTCTCAAGGATGATTGCAAAACGATGGTATTTCCAAGATTTCCATTCAATAATGATTGCAATGAACCAAACGTGTCCTTTGCACCCTGGAAGTCATTGGAAGATTTGTATTTGGTGGAGACAGATTTACTGTTAAAACAATCTTATAAGTTAACTATGAAAGCGTTACAACCATCCACATTTGAAAAACAAAAGGTAAATTTAGTTCTGAAAATTTTCAATGCATATGTTATTCAGGCAATGCGAAATCTTGGTAAAGAGAAACAATAATTTTTTGGATTTGGTGGTCAATAGTTAATGTGAAATCAATATCTAAGGGTAAAAGGATTCATAATGAATACTGTACCTGAAAAAAGATATTATATATGATTTCTTGTTAAGGTTTCTTGATTGGTTAGATATTTGGGAGAAATTTTCTGGGGCAAATAGACAAAAGAAACATATATATATATATATATATATATATATATATATATATATATATATATATATATATATATATATCCCCTGTTGGTCATGAACTCAAGACAACAGTGAGCATCTCGGTAGAGAGAATGGACTACTCTGGATGACGCCGGGTGAGCCTGACGCGCCCTTCTACTCTCGGTGTCCAAGAGTAGACCCCATCGGGAGGAGTCGACTCCGGGATGAGGAGTAGAATGACCGTCTTAACCTGAGAATGGTCGCCCGGGGTGTCTTCTTAGGACATTGTGGGAAAACAAGTTAGGTAAGGGTCGCGCACATGGAGAGGGGGATTAGGGGAATTAGGCCTGTTGGCAGGGTGGGGTGGGGGTGGGGGGGCCATTCCTGATCGTGGTGGCTAGCTAACCTAAGTCATCCTTAACAGTGGTCCGTGGTAAGTATGATAGGAAAAATACAATTTTCTTAGAGATTGTCATATATATATATATATATATATATATATATATATATATATATATATATATATATATATATATATATATATATATATATATATATATATATACACACACTTGTATTTCACTAATCTTAGCTGTATAATCTACCAGTATGTAAGTGCCAGTTTAAAATCTTACTTTCAGGGTTCGCTATCGTTGCCTTTGTCATCATTATGTTTGTTACCATTAATTGATTGGAGTACTAATTTTTAGTGTAATGTGTTTCTTTGCTGAGGGCAAAGCATCTGAATTGAAAACCAGCAGGAATGATGCCATCATTATCCAAAAAGTTATCCTTGTAAAAATGGTGGGCGTGTGGCATGAGCAAGGCGATGGGCAATCATTGCGGATTTCCTGCAGAGATTGAGATCGCATGATTTTGCATAATGAGAGTTCGTGTCGTTCGGGTTACTTAAGGAAATTGCTCTTATTCATCGTTATTTTCCTAAGTATAAAGCTGCAGCTCCGTAAAGGAGAGGACGAGGGATACATTAATTCTAACATGAAATTGCTCTTCGTTTTGATTTTATTTAAAAGTTATTGCGTGACGATGGTAATACCCACCTCCCGGACCTTGATCACAAAATGGTGGGAGGAAGGATGAAATTGGAATAGGAACTGATACCCACGAAAAAGGAAAATGATTTAACAATCTTTTGAGCTTTATGCTTCGAATAGAATTGTTATTTTGATTTTTTTTTTCATTGTTTTTATAAATTCTTTAGTGACTGAATATTAGTTTATGCTTGTTAATCAATGAAAATATAATTTTATTGTAAATTCTGTTTAGTTCTGTTATGCGGATAATGCATGATTACAGTGTTTTAAGTTTTTTTTATGGTAGGCATAGCATATTTTCAAATTAATCTGTTTCCATTTTTATTTTAATTACAATTATGGTATAGACCCATTTTCTTTCAAATAGTTACTTATGTAAAATGTTTATGACTTTTTATTCATACACTAATACTTTAGCATATAGAGTCAATCTATTTTATTTTTCAACTGGTTCCTATCAATAATATGCTCACAAGCTAGGTAACAGATATGATATATAGACATGTGCGTACGCACTTTTTAGCATATATGAAACTTACATAATTATGCTTTTTGGGGTATTTGGCCTCCGTACGTTTATTTTTTAATGTAGATCATACATGCCTATAAATCACTAAATATCAAACAGGAGTGTCCATTACAAAACTGCATATCTATATATTAATACGATAGTATGTGTGTTATTTATTTTGTGCATCACGCTTTAAAGAAAATAGAAATAATTTCATGGTATACTCTTACAAATTCACATTAGACTTTGATTACTCAACCAAAGCACATTTTATATAGTTTCCCAATTCATGTATTGCTCATTATTTAAAATAGATATACAAGTCAAATCTTATTACATTTTAATCAAACATGTATAGGTTAGGAACAAGATAATTATTATTGAAAATATAATTTTGTGTAATTTACACGGGTTCCGCTTAAAGAAAACAGAAATAATTTCATGGTATACTCTTACAAATTCGTATTAGACTTTGATTACTTAACCAAAGCACATCTTATATAGTTTTCCAATTCATGTATTGCTCATTTTTTTAAATAAATATATAAGTCAAATCTTATCACAACATATTCAAACATGTATAGGTTAGGAAAAAGATAATTAGTATTGAAAATATCATTATGTGAAATTTACACGGGTTCCGCTAGTTATTATTATTATTATTATTATTATTATTATTATTATTATTATTATTATTATTATTATTATAACACTAAATACTATGCTTGCAAAAGATTCTCTCTCTCTCTCTCTCTCTCTCTCTCTCTCTCTCTCTCTCTCTCTCTCTCTCTCTCTCTCTCAATATGTTATTCAGTACGAACCAGAGTAACTAAGAAGACTTTTGTTTGGCCAGCCAATAACTTTTGGCTTCCTCTGATCATAGAGAAGAGGAGTATGTGTCATTATTATCTCCGCTTTTCATAAATTTCTCCAGAAACATATATACCTCAGTTTCCTAGTTATATTTTTTTTCCAATGGGTAATGTTTCAATTTACATAGCCATTCACCAGTTAAGTAAATTTTTTATGTTAACTGATTAATATTTTGAAGG
>NC_090728.1:105513404-105515904 GCF_036898095.1 Palaemon carinicauda
ATAAAATACATGATTGAAGGGATATGAATAAAAGATAAAAATCGAAACTCTATTGATCAGAAGACATAGAATTCCAAAGAAAAGGGAAAGACCGATAGCAATCCAGATTAAAGGGTAATAAGACAATAATAAGTCCAGATTAAAAGAGATAAGAGAAATAAATCCAGATGAAATTATTCAGATAAGACTCGAAGATCAAATATTTAGATAAAACTCTGAGTTAGTTTAATACGAATGCATAAAAAATCTTGATAAGAAGCCTGTAAAACCAATGCAGTTCCATAATGGAGAATGCAAGAAAGGAGATTACTCCCAAGGGAGAAGTATAAGATGACGAGAGAATCCTTATATAGTTGTATAAGGCATCAAGCAGATTAAGAACTCATGATGGAAAATGGAAAAGATATAGAATCGAAATACTCCAAAACTTCATGATGACAGGAAAAGTACTACAGCAATAGTTCATAGTGTCAATTATAAGAAATGGATACCACATCGCAATAAAATATAGAGGATATGATATTAATATTAGAAAGAAGAATAGGCCTATCTTATGACTGTTTCAATGTATGTTCCCAAGCAACCAGGAGAAACACTGCCGTCAAGCCATACTAACGTGTCCTATTATGAGTCCCAAAATTTTGGATTTCTAAGTGCTTCTTTCGTGTTTGGTTTAGGGATTGTTCTGTTACAGGAAAGCACAACGTCTTATCGATATTATTCTGTTATGTTATGTTTTCAAGTTTATCATCACTGTAAAAATATCAAATAAATAAAAGGAAACTTAAAGACATGGATTATATTTTAACCATTGCTACAAAACTCACCGTTGGATCCTTTCTTCTTTGTTTCATATTTTCCCTTCAATATTATCATTCATCGATTTGTAATCATACTCGTCAATTCACTTTATCATATACGGACGCTTACCATCCCCGTAAATACTTCACCTTAATGATTAATATCAATTGATTTTTATTTTCTTTTACTAAAAAACTGGAGAGCTCTATTGAACCAGCTGTTTGCCTTTGCTTTGAACGGTATTATTTATTATTGTAATATCTAAGAACATTTATCTTTCATTATTACACATTTTCCTGGCAGTGTTACATTTCTAATTTGATTATTTCATAGAAGGTTGATATTTTCATCGGAAGGCAATCTCATTTACTAATTTCAAAATCTTACTTGAAGTGGCATGTATGACCTTGTATTCTACATGATGCTTTCGCTAATACTTCGTAGGCACCTTAGGTTTCCCAGCATTGAAAAGTCAGTCGCAAGGCAGCGTCCCTATAGTTAATATACTGGGGATTTGCTTGGAACATTTAGAGGGGGGTTCCATTGAGAAGCACACATGTTGCAGCAAAGGTTTTCGCTCTTTACTAGAGAGAGAGAGAGAAAGAGAGAGAGAGAGAGAGAGAGAGAGAGAGAGAGAGAGAGAGAGAGAGAGAGAGAGAGAGAGAGAGAGTGAGATCCATGTCATCATAGACGAACCGCTAGCTGAGAGTCTCAATCTCATTGCCGGGGAATTAATCCGCTTTTCCCTGCTATTGCGATAAGCAGATTCGACATCGAAGGCCTCATGTTATTAAGGAGAAAATTGTTTCTCTTTTGGGGTCGTAATCGCTCGATATTGGTGGGGTTATTCGTTCTGAGGCTTCGATTAATATTCACAATGAAGACAGAGGTTGTGAAGGGTATATTAAAAAACTTTCGTTTAAGAGATACAGCGTGAAAGTTGGCCTCTCTAACTATTAGTTGGTAAGTCCTACTGCATTGCATGGCATTATCTGTAATTACGCAGATTTTGGCTTGAGGTAGTGAATCGGGCGATCATGATTATTAAAAAAAAAAAAAAAAAAATCTTACTAGAAATCATGATGGCACCACCTGTGGCTCCCACCGTGCATTCCTATCCACTGATATTCAAATTAATACATACGTTGTCAAATCTGCATCTCTTCTGACCGAAATTTAGAGAATCTTTAATCAATACTAGTATTGGTAAGACCGAAATAAAAATGTCCGCCAAACCGAGTTACAAATTTCATAATGCTCTCAACGGAAGTCCGTCGAAGGCTTGGAAGAGAAGCCTTGTGTATTACCGTGTCCTAAGCCATGCGCTACGTTACCGGCTTTACATATGAGGGGTTCCCTTTGAACATTTTCAAAATTTTCGCCTGTATTTTGTAGTCATTCATATGTTTAGTAATACGTAAGTGCATATTCTTTGTTGAAGTTCACCCCTTGTTTTATCGATATAAATTATGGAATTTATATATCATTGTTCCAAATATTCAATTAAAATAGTGGTATACTGGCGACGTAGAAGCACGTTGATAGATTTTATTTACTTTTGAATTCTGGTGTTTGATGATATTTTTATTTGTTTCTTGTATTTATTATTACACTTCTGTTATATGTCAGCCGTCGACGTTTCATAAATGCTGCAAACACATCAGAAATATTGGAGAAACATATATAGCGTAAAATTGAC
>NC_090728.1:105520904-105553404 GCF_036898095.1 Palaemon carinicauda
AGATGATTACCTTCAGCAAACTTATTAAGACGTTTTGCCGAAAGACGTTCAAAAACATTAGGTAATGTGGAAGTTACGGGAATTGGGCGGTATTTAGTTGGACTAGAGCTACAACAAACATTTACATAGTGGAGCAACATTACTAATTCTCCAACAAGTGCTAAAAGCTCCTCTTGTTGCTATCTTGCGCAAAATAACAGATAACTTCGGAGCTAAGAAATCTGCATATATATATATATATATATATATATATATATATATATATATATATATATATATATATATATATATATATATATATATATATATATACAAGCTGTGTCTAAAAGTTTGCCAATAGTTATTTATATGTAACCATATGGAACCTAATTATATGGGCACCCTCATTTAACACACACACACACACACATATACACACACAAACACACACACACATATACACACACAAACACACACCCACATTTAGGATGTTTTTCTAAAGTCTCACTTTAGTTTTTCAGTTTACATTGTGCTGTGAACTTTAAAGGTGAAATGTGATATAAAACACCAATTATATTAATTTTGTTTAGTGACTTACTAGTTCAGACTTTATCATTTATTATTGTGGTTGTAGGTATTATTTTACGTTAAAACCTTTGAACCACTAAAAACAAATGTATATAATTTCAGGATTTACTTAAGATGAAATGTTACGTACATCGAGTAATATTCAAAACAACAGAAAGGGTATTACATAATCTTTTTACACGTGATTTGCTCTCAAATAAGGAAACATTTTTTGAAAATAAAATTTCCGTTTTGTACACGACACCAGGCGTAAAAATGGGATTATATCAAATTTTTAATGGGTGAAACTTAAAGATGCTGAATATTTATATCAACGCTGATGGGGTTTAAGAATTTTTACAGTTCTGTTGATCTGGTGAAGGATGCCAAAACCCAACGGTCTTTCTGACCAACCGACTAGACAAAGAATGGTTTCCTTACCGTGTCTGTTGGTTGACTGAACAAGGTCTAGTGGCATACGCTGTGGTATACTAATGGACACGAAGGAGAGAAGTCTTTGAAGCATGTTGTGGTCTCATGATGGAGATTTTTTTCTGAAGTCGCACAGCATGAATTGTAAGAATGTCAGTAGATGTTGGCAAATATTTTGGACTAACCATCAACTGAATGTGGTACATATTTGCTTCAAGTCCTATATGGGTCGGAGTACTAAAAATATAGTTGTATTCTTTATTTTCATCAAGATTGTCCTTCTTGTTAGCAAAGTTCGACATTTAGGTATGAATACTCCTTGTCCTCATATTCTGATCGATAAAAAGTAGGTCAGATCTTATGTGCCTTTTGACATCAGGAACCTGCAATGTTTTATGAATGTCCTTTAGTTTTACAATACAAAATCAGGTTTACAACTGACTGCAATGGTAGTGCTGTCCATACACGTTTCAAAGTTATAAAAAGTATTATCAAGGCGAATTCACTTTAGTCTTTTGGTTCACGATACCTGTGAATTCCAAGAGATGTACAAGTTAGATACATTTCATTGTCAAAACAATGCTCGAAACTCTTGATCGTCTTCAAAGCTATCGGTAACTGCTGTTGTAAATTACCTAACTGTAAATGTCTTGACGTAATCTATATAGAAAACAGCCACGGAGGTTTAAATAAGAACGACTGGGCAATAAGTATTTTTTGTTAACAAATCCGGCAATCCTCTCAATATCAGCTATTAAGTTATACGTTTTCAGTAAATATTTAAATAGAAACTAGTGAATGAGAAGAATTTTGAAGCTGTAAATCCCCTCCCTTTTGTGTTTCTCTAACCTTTAATCTGGTTCAGCGTTTCCAAAGACAGGTCAACTCAAAAGGTAGAGACGATGCCGTACCTACAATACAAAGAAGTTGGTACCTTGTCAATAAATAATGGCGAAACAAGGCAAAAGTCGACGGTTGATAGTAAGGTTGTACGGTGTTGGGGTTGCGGTTGCTTCTGGGACAACGTCCAGTTTGTTTTTGTGAGGAATCGAGATGATGTCAAAAGTACGACGTTTCTTTACAAGGAAAATATTAGAGATGCCAAAGTAAGGGAGGCACCCTGAGAGTTTCCTCCACGCTTGGTTAGAAATTTACCTCGAGGCTGTTTTGAAGTTTCTCTTTCCCTTCATTCGTTTTTTAGCAGAATCGAATCTTGAGTGCGGCGCACTATGGAAAAAGGCAAATCAGGAAATAAGATACGAGATGAAGATGGTATTTTTGAAAAGGTAGCGAACAACATGCCAGCTTTAGAGAGAGAGAGAGAGAGAGAGAGAGAGAGAGAGAGAGAGAGAGAGAGAGAGAGAGAGAGAGAGATTCTATTAATCTTCTCTGGATGGACCAAGACTTCAGTTGAATGGATGATAAACAGGAGTTGTTTTTTCTCTTTTATAGCATAGTTGTCAGTGAGTGAATTAAGGGCCAGACGAAGATGAAATTGCGCTTATTTTAGGACGGTAATTACTTCAGCACCCTTAACATTTGTTGTCTGAACTAGTGACAAATCTACGTAAAAAGAACTAACACTATGAATGTATTGATCTAATGACCCTACGTATTCATTCGTCGTTATCAATTTCCAAGCTTTCATTGTGAATGCAATGATGTGTTAGCTTAACTACTCATTCGCTATTATTGACTGAAAATATCCAGCATTAGTATATTTTCATAGAAATACAGCCTGTTTTCGGGTATTTAATCGTGTGAACGTGTAGATAGGACTGATGCTAAAAATTCAACTTTTTTACTTTTGGGTGTTTAATATCGATTGTCTTTTATCTCTTTTTGCTTTAAATTTTGTACAAATGTGCCACACTAGGTATGTAAAGACGTATCCGGACAATTATTCGAAAACAATTATTCGAAAACAGTTGTTCGAAATTAATTTTTCGAAAACCAGTTGTTCGACACAACAGTTGTTCGAATTAACAATTGTTCGAAAAAGATAGATATAGAAAATATTTTGTTATTTGTTAGTGTTTGTTTTCCGAGAAAACTCAATAAGATTGTTTTAGTTTAGAGGAAACACCCTTTGCAAAGACCCATGGCTGAATTTATTCAAAGCGAGAAAGGAAGATTTGCTCAAGACAAATAACATATTTGGAGGATGGCACCATGCATTTCTTCATCAGGTCTCTGGTTATTATCCAACTATCTGGAAATTCTTAGCAGCACTAAGAAGCGAACAAGCCCTGACTGAAATTAATATAGAAAAGAAATATCAGAAGTCTGCGGAACGCTTGAAGTCGCTTACAGATAAATTCTTCGAGTATCAGAATGTGATCGATTATTTATGAGCAATTTCATATCATTTCACTTTGCAAACTTACAAATATTTTGCTTTTAAATGTCATTTAATTAAACTTATTTTATCTTGTATTAGCCGGAAATAAATTCATGTTCTTTTTATTATCTCTTTTTTTTGTACCCATTAATACTTATTTTTTGTACTTCATAACATAAACCAAGTAATTGTTTATAAATTAAATATTTATGAACAACTGTTTCTTGTTATTTTCTTTGACCAATCAAACAAATCTCTACAGCTATCTTTTTCGAACAATTGTTAATTCGAACAACTGTTGTGTCGAACAACGGTTTTTGAAGAATTAATATCGAACAACTGTTTTCGAATAATTGTTTTCGAAGAATATTCTGTAATTCATGTAAAGATGTGTTCATAGACGATTTTTTTTATAATTGAATATTGTATATCTTTATTCATACCTACTCAAACTTTAATACAATGCATAACCAAATGTCTATAGAAATATGTACGGTAAATATGGGTTAGTTTGTCTGTATTCACAGAGAACATTCTAATGATAGGCCCCACTTCTCTAAACACACGTGTTGCTTATGCGACGCAATCATTCATTTATTTGTACATGTTTATGATTGGCAATAATACGTGTGAATTGAGTCATTACGAGCATCTGGTGAACGTAAAGAGTATCACACTCCCTTATTTTATTTGTGCGTGTATATGTGTGAGTGTGTGTTTCTTTGCTATGAACGTGGTGCTGCCGAGATTCCCATGCTAGAGAGTTTTCGTTCTCTGCCGATGTAATGATGCCTTTCTATTTTGATCAGTTTACAAGATCATTTCAGTAAATCGCACAAGATTGAATTGTCAGATGCTGACCTCCTCCCTCTTTAGGTCCTGTATGGAGGTACCCAAGCACTATATCACACCGCGTTCAGCCCCATTACCAGCGTAATTAGAGGCTATGAAAGCAATTTACTTTGATGGCTATTATCGCTTGGCACGAAATATCGAGTGCTGGTGATGAAGTGACACAAAAGTGTGCAGATAAAAGAACTTACTAATGAATTTTTTATGGCATCCTAGTCTCTCCCATGATTTATCTTTTCCGCTGTTTACCACTTCCTGTCTGTCCCCCAAACAAACCCCATGAAATAAAAACGGAGTAGTTATTACTTTATGTTCAAATGACAGTCCAAACGCATACAAGTTCACGGCCGATCCATAAAGTACGTTGCTGAAACCACCCTTAGATATTCACGACCACAGCGACCGACTGGCCAAGCATCGTTGGATTAGATATCGGAAATAAATGTCATTCTGTTTTGGATTGTTTAGTGAGTCTGATAATAATCATAATCAAAGATAATTTAAGTTAGAATCAATGCGTAGGGATATATATATATATATATATATATATATATATATATATATATATATATATATATATATATATGTGTGTGTGTGTGTGTGTGTGTGTGTGTGCATGTGTGTGTGTGTGTGTAGAGAGAGAGAGAGAGAGAGAGAGAGAGAGAGAGAGAGAGAGAGATTAGAGTTTGGGAGGGGGAATTGAGACTTGACCTCTGCAGCTGCAAATATTGGAATTATGTTAGATTTGCGTTAAGTTTATTCCGAACGAATATGTACAAATTATGTGTTTCTATTTTCATTACGTAGTAGTTACTGTTTAATTAAGAAGTACTCTAGGTGGCATTTACCACTGATAGGATTTGTGAAATTAACAGAGTACGTACGCCCTTAGACATGGTCGAGTGGTCAGCGTGTTTTGCATGCCTGGTTGAACTTGGGTTCGATTGCAGGCTTGTTTACTAGAATTAGGGACGAGTCGAAATCCACATAGTTTAATTCTTGGTGATGAGGTCTCCATTCCACGTTGATTAGTAGGTCCCACGGTCGAATTGCACCATCCTGATCACATAAAGTGATATAATGTTTTGTGCAAATGAAACAGGACTCATTCAAAACATTTAGATCATTGGTTGTAACTTCCCTCTGTCGTCTGACTAATAATGATTTGAAGCGTAATACATTGTTACCAAATTACTGAATGGATAGTTACCTAATTATAGGTTATCAATATGATAATTTGCTGTAGTTATAAAAACCTTATTGCATTTTTGGAGTAAGGTCAATAGGAAGAGAATTATTGGGAGGACGTTAGACATGTTTTTACTCGACTTTAAGCTGAAATTTTGCTATGTAGCGGAGATAATTACATAATTGGAACGATGTTATATTAGAAATATTCCGTATTTCTTGAAAATAAAGTTAAAATGTATCTGATTAAAACACCCGCTCCTGAAGTGGTTAGTGATTGATTACCTCTGTGGCAGAAAGTTGTCAAAATTACTTTTCATTCATCCTCGGTAATCACCAATTTATAGTGCAGGCAAGATGAAATGAGAATTGATTTGGATATTGGGTTAGCAGCATAAGTTATCACATTGTATGTTTATGTAAGGTTTTCTGTGGAAACAGTAAAGGGTAGACATTTATTAAATTTTTGGGTAATCACGGATTGGTGACAGGCGGAATTAGCTATCTTAAATTCACGCTTTCCTGTTATTTATTTATACAGTATATGGATATCTGCCGCCAACACTCGTTCTGTCACTTCGGGTAACTTCCATGTTTCATTTGTATTCTGTAAAGACTTTCATATATGCTCTTTCATACGTTCTTCTCATCTATTTATGGCCCTCTTCCCATGCCCTGTTTTCGACCGGTGACAGGAAACTCGTGTAATGACGAAGGAAGCATGTGTTAGAAGTCAAGAGAGGAACATCAAGAGAATGGTTGAAAACAGCATTACATTTTCTGCTGGGACACTTCCTCGGCCTTTGGCTGAAGAAAGAACATTAATAATGCATACGACACGACTTTAAGGGAATGTCTTCTTCATGGAACCAGATAGAAATGTAGCTGTGCCGACAAATCGACATAATAATTCTACTCTGCGATGATATATAAGATTTGTTTGTCAATAAATGCGACTGCTTAAGATCTAAATATTTATCGATAGTGCTCTCTCTCTCTCTCTCTCTCTCTCTCTCTCTCTCTCTCTCTCTCTCTCTCTCTCTCTCTCTCTCTCTCGACAATATAGCTCATGTTCTTAACTCTTGGACTGTACCATAGCCCTCATAGGACATCAAGTAATCTCTCCTTTTGTTTGGATAATTCATACCTCCTTAAAATTTAATGAAGATATACCATTTGAAGACAACAGTGGTAATGTCAAACGAGGGTATGAGCAGCTACTTCATTATTGATTGTTGATTCCTGAATTTTCGAAAACAGTGTAATAAATTTTCTCTTTCTTGTGCTGAAATGTTACTTTTAAAATTTTGCTATTTTTTCACTACATACTACTCTTTTTATGACTCGAGATAAGACTTCGAAAATATTCCATTTGTGTAATTCTTTTTAATTCTCTTCCACATCTTTCCCTATCAGACCATCTATTTTTTTTCTAATAAATTGTTTTTAACAAATAAAAAATGCTTCAAGCCATACCTTGTGGGTTCTTGGGCCGAACGCCAAAACTATGTGAAAGGGAAGAGGCCAAATCTTTTCTTAAGAGACGATCTTTCGAATGAAAATTAAGATTTATTCTATATCTTCCTAACTTTTTAGTATTTCGACTTATTTTCAGCCTTTGAATAGCAGAATATTCATTCATTGTTTGCGTTTATGGGTAAGGATTTTTTAATCTTCTGATAAAATCATTTCTCATTTCGGATGATTTTATTTAATTTTCACGTAATCGATTGTAAATTCCAGCTTAATATGCTTTTGTACATATTAATCTTTTGTAGAGAAATGTTCCCAAAAGTAAGAAAAACCTTTTCTTCGTCATCTACAAATTCTAATGCCATATCGAAAAATTATAATTGTGAACTTAAACTATAATCTCTAGTCATCTTTAGGATTTTTAATGCTCGTAATTTTTTTATTAACAAATATTTTCCCTACTAAATGTGTCCTCTGAAATTGTTATGGGAGTATGAAATGCTACTTGGCTGCAAATTATAAATGAACTGAGCTGCTTCCCATCTCTCTCTCTCTCTCTCTCTCTCTCTCTCTCTCTCTCTCTCTCTCTCTCTCTCTCTCTCTCTCTCTCTCTCTCTCTTTAAAGTCAGTATCCGGCATACAAAAGCATGACTGATGCAGACAGACGCTGCTTTAATTGTGGGTGTAGACGGTAAAGCTCATATGTTTAGCGAATAGAAATCCCGCGTACGTAAGCCTTGTCGGGTCACCTTTAACCTGGAGTAAAGGTGGTCCACATGCTATCTGTAGCCATGTCGCGTTATTTATAGACGTCACTCGCACCTAATCCAGCAAGGAGTATTTCTTCTTGGTGAAAACTCAAGTGGCGACGTGTTAGGTTCACCTCCCTTAAATATCAGATGATTTTGGTGACTGAAAACTATCTAGTATTTTTTTTTCTTTTTCCTAGAACTTGGGTCCACTCACTTTCTGGAACTTTTTCCCAGAAAGTAAGATTTAGTTTGGGACTTGTGACTACGTGGGAAGGATTTTAAAACTTAGGAAACCTCACGAAAGAACTGGTCTATGAGGTAATTATTCGACTTTAACTATTTTACAAAACGTGTAATTGTTGTGTTTCACTATCAGCGTTACCATGGTCTTCACCTTTTACCGTTTATGGGTGTGTTGGTATACTGTTGTCTGTACACGTCTATATGCTAAATACATACATAGATATTTTAATAGATATTTCAGGTGGAATTTATTTAAAATGCTGTTAATTATTTTTCAGTCGCAAGATATTCTTTGCGATATTGCACGTTTTCAAAATATTTGTGTTTGAAATTATATATTTAGTGAGGACCAAAGTAAGGAGAAGAAACGTAATATTGTGGTAAAAGATGAAAATCTTTATGAAGGATCAAAGAATATTTCCTCTTTGCAAATGAAGTCCGGACCGTATACGTCAAGGAATCAAACCAGTTCCGGCCAGATTAAAACGTGTTGAATATCATTGTGAAGATGTTTCTTGTATTAGAAATGCTAGGAATATTCAGATTAGGGTCGATATATTGTGATGAAAATATATACCAATGATATCGTCCCCTGTAACATATATGTCATTTATAAGAATAATAAAATCTTCCTACGAAATTATAAGTATTGTAGCGCATAGATAACCTTTATAGAACTTCGTTGAATCCAACAAACGTAGATCAAAATCCAAGAGAGGAGAAACGTAGAATCAAAAGGCAGCGTTTGGAATTAGTGATCATAAGAATGGAAGGAAGAGGAAATTTAGACATTACAGCAATAAGCACCTAAATTTAAAGGTCATTATAATGATAAATCCTCCGGTTATGGTGATCCCAATTTCAGTCTTTTGGATGAGACGTCGATTAAAGCCGTAGGAAAGGACAAAAATTTGACATCCTCCAAAATCAATCTTATATTAGTTTTTATTCACCGACTTGGAGGCCAAAGTCTGTTTGGTGTGATAAGAAGTACAAGACACATTACATGAGTAATGTAGTCAAATGAAATGACAATACGGCTTTAATATTTGTGCTTACTTGGCAGAATCAAGTGCAGATATAAGGTATGAAGCTTGAAAGAGATTGAAAGGAGTCCTACCTTACTGAAGTTAAAGTATTCTTGCATTCTGTAAGAAACGTACAGAGGTATTTGAAAGATAATAAATAAGCTTATAAGTAGGCATATATTGTTTGGCAATTTACTTATTGATCATTATGCTAATATAGGTTTCTATTTTTTAAGAAATTTTTAAACGTGATAAGCCTTTGTCGATTTTGATAGCGATCAATTTAACGCAGCAGGTGTGTTTGACGCGCTGTATTTTTAATGAAAGACTTCCGCTTTTATAATTCAGCTGTTTTCTCTTGGAGCAACGCCTCTGACTGTTTCATGGAAAAGTAGGTATTTGAATAATTCCAAAGGCTTCTTGGATACTGAAATATTATCTCCAATAATACAGCACCCTATTAATTCACATTAATCTATTCTAATCTACTTTATTATTCCTAAGTATGTTGCTAAAACAGGTCAGAAGGTGGTGCATGCAACAAAAATATTTTAAAAGTACTTTTGAGCAACTAACGCTCCTTTATTTTGTCAAAAAAGTTTGAATTTTGGATTGCTTTATATATACAGTAGATATTTTTTCTGGATCCGAAAGGGGCATGATTCCTTTGTCGCCTTCCTTGATATTGATTTATTCGGGAATGATATTATATTAATTTGCATTTGGTTATATTTTTGGTGAATTGATATGCAACTTCAATAATGAAACCGAGGATATTACCGAATTTCCTATGTAGATTTCTGGTTACCAATTCAGGTATTTTGATTGTTGTATCTTTGATAGTTACCCTTCCCCTATTCTATCTCACTCTCTCAATGAATATTGCCAACTTAGGTATTAGAGTTTGTATGTGTGATACCCTGTTTATATCATGCAAACTATTGCCAATATGATAAACTGCGATGTTTTTGCATATACATTTTTTATATTTTTTCCACGCATACCATTCGGCTGGCAAAATTCGTATATACTTAGTTGAACTGCATTTTCGCATGCAAATAGAGAAATTGTTTACTGACCATTTGTTTGAAATGTTTCGTAATAATGCCAACGCTTCATTGCAAGCGCCGAGTACAGCCGCCGGTTTCTCTTTTTCCCGTCTGTATAAAATTTTTGCATTTCCGCCGTATGTCGTCTTTTTACATCTGTGACAATCGCGAATGAAAATGTCAAATTGAATTTTGTAGCCAAATGCATCATGGGGGAAATGCAACTTCGGTTTTGTCAACAGAAAATAACGCCCTTTTAAGGTCAGTGTGTGTTTTGCCTGAATAAAAAATAAATGAAATAAAAAAAGTGTTGACGGTGCAATTAAAAACATGCATTTCTGCATATCATGAAAATTCACATTGGTTTGCGTATATTAAGCGAGCAGCCGATCGCGAAAATACCTCTGCCGTTCTCTCACCCTAAAATGTATTTGCCCACAGCATTTCAAAAGTTTGTTTGTGATGTGATCAACAAATATAATAGTTTACTGCGAAAGTGGCAAATGACAATATTTTCTACACCACCATTCGCCTATCGTTGTGTTTCTGTTATGAAAATATACTATTTGCAGAATTTTAATGCATTTTTCCATTAAAAATCCTAAAATTTCTAGTGTTCATAAAGACATAAAGGATGATAATACAGCAGCAGGTACACATCTCTCTCTCTCTCTCTCTCTCTCTCTCTCTCTCTCTCTCTCTCTCTCAGACAACATTACATCTAAAACGGAGTAAATAGTTTTTTTTTTTTTTTTTTTTTTTTTTTTGTGCCGAAATCCACTGATGAATTTCTTTTGACGTCGTACATATATTGAATCTAGTGTAAGTTTTATGACAGTAATTTAAATTTCTAGAATCGTTTAGAGTCATGAGCCCCCCAAACCTCAAAATTATATCAGTGTTCAAGGAAGTTATTACATATGATTCAATGACTTAAACTTTCCTTTATAAGTTTTTCTTTTTGCTGACTCAACATATAGCCCTTTCACTCAAGTTCCTAATAACTGATGGTAGTATTTGTGACAAAATTTTGTAGACTATTGGTTATATTATGAACAATATTCAATTGCCTCACACAAGGTGGTGTGGCCTTACAACTAAGGTCTTCACATTTGGGGTTGTACCCGATGGATCGTGTGCAATGACTCCCGATTTTTATCACTTTGAGCTTATATCCTTGTTTGTGAATGGACTACTCTCCTTTATCTAACATAATCTTGTAAATACTCCTTATTTGATTATTTACATTCTGTTTAATCGATTTTTCTATTATGTAGTTTGCAAAACAAGTTCGAGGACGTTTGCCTACCTGTTCAGGAACGTATGGATATGAAGAATATTGTTAATAATGATATTAAAAATCCTTAAATTAATAAATAGAGAATTCACCTTCCTCGTTTTTAAGCATGGAAGAAACCGATTAATTCACTTACATTGTAAATGGCTCATCCAAGTATTCCGAAAATTGTTAACGCAGCTCTTTCCAACGGAAGAATTGAATTCTAACGAATAAGTAAAATCTCTCTAATCTTCCGTTTAATATGCATTTTAATCTTCCCTTTCCTCTATATTACAAAAGATGGGAAGGCTGTTAGGTGACGAGCGGAAAAAAAATATTTTATTTTATTCGAAGATTTTTCAAACAAAGCCAGATTTAAATGTGGAACGAGTAACAGTGTGTGCCATGGGAGTTTTAGGCATGTTCCTTTTGTATGCTAATGCGCCTTTACGTGTTGTTGCAATTAACGCTTTGAATAAGATGAGCTCAGCAAAAGCGGTAACGCTTAGGATAACAATGCTCTAAGGGATAGGATTCTGAGGGGGCAAAAAAGGCCAAGGGACAGGGTTTGCGTGAGTACTCGAACGGAGAGAGAGAGAGAGAGAGAGAGAGAGAGAGAGAGAGAGAGAGAGAGAGAGAGAGAGAGAGAGAGAGAGAGAGAAATTCTTGAATTTTAATTTCTGTTTCATTTCTCTGAAATGGTAGTTAGTAGGTTGGCCAGGGTACCAGCCACCCATTGAGATACTACCGCTAGAGAGTTATGGGGTCCTATGACTGGTCAGACAGTACTACAGTGGATCCTTCTCTCTGGTTGCGGTTCACTTTCCCTTTGCCTACACATACACCGAATAGTCTGGCCTATTCTTTAGATATTCTCCTCTGTCCTCATACACTTGACAAAACTGAGATTACCAAACAATTCTTCTTCACCCATGGGGTTAATTACTGCATCGTAATTGTTCAATAGCTAATTTCCTCTTGATTAGGTACGGTAAGCAGCTCTTCTAGGAGAAGGAGACACCAAAATCAAACCATTGTTCTCTAGTCTTGTGTAGTGCCATAGCCTCTGTACCATGGTCTTGCACTGTCTTAGGGTAGAATTCTCTTGCTTGAGGGTACACTCGGGCACACTATTCTATCTAATTTCTCTTCCTCTTGTTTTGTTCAATGTTTTATGGTTTTTATTAGAAATATTTATTTTAATGGTGTTACTGTTCTTAAAATATTTTGTTTTTCCTTGTTTCCTTTCCTTACTGGGCAATTTTCCCTGTTGGGGCCCCTGGGCATATAGCATCCTGTTTTTACAACTAGAGTTGTAGCTTAGCAAGTAATAATAATAATAATAATAATAATAATAATAATAGTAAAGTGAATTATCATCTCCCTCCCTAAATGCCTCCTTGCTACTAACCCTGTAACGTCACTACGGGGACGGTAGTAATTCACCTGAAAGTGGAAGTTTTATTTTCTTTTCTCCACCATCAGAGCTGCACGAAAGGATCCCTCTTCGTCTGCTACAAACTAGTTACACGTCTCCTTTTTATGTCTCCCATCTATATTACTCCATCTTTCCCCTCCTGTAGCTTTTTTTTCTTTTCTCAGTAGCAGGAGTCTCCAGTGTTTTTTTTCAACATTCCCTATAAATGAAAAAAAAGAAAAGAAAAATAAGAAATTGGAAAAACACTAAAAAACAAATTAGAAATCAAACTTGGTTCCCATACTTCACGCCGTGTCGTTCGTTTCTCCCAGTGCAATAACAATGGTAATACCGACGTCAGTAACTAGACAGATCATCACCCGATAGCAAAGTTATTATTCATGACTCGCTTGAAAGAGAAAAAAAGAATCTGAAAAGTTGAGGCTTCTCTTAACCCCGTTTTTTCCCGATTCTCTTAAATCGTTCTCTTTTGTCCTATTGACTTTTTTCCTCCCCCAGGTTTTACATCAGTGTCCATTTAGTTGGTTTTTTTGCAGCTTTTTTTTTTTTTTTTTTTTTAGTATCATTTTATTTCCGTAATGATATATCACAGCAAACACACATTTATATGTAGAAGGGTTTTGTTTGGATTTCATTATATTTAATGTCAGTTGGTCGCCATTTTCATGGGGATTCCGTCGTTAGTGAGACTGGTCGAGTTGCCAATGGATTATTGGTGTAAGAAGTAGCGTTGTAAATAATGGCATAGTAGTGATAAAGAAGCACATTGCTCTCTCTCTCTCTCTCTCTCTCTCTCTCTCTCTCTCTCTCTCTCTCTCTCTCTCTCTCTCTCACGCGTGTAAGATTTGTATCAAATTATACGGCAATTGTTTAATCCTTCTTCTCATTGTGCTTAAACCTGCACTGACGCCATCTTTCGATTTCAGCATGGAAATAACAAAATCTTTTTTATGTTAAGTGCCGCCACAACCACTATTTTTTTCCCTGATCAACAGCTCTGGCTCACGTCGTTATTGAAAGTGCCTTTTTAGTTTATGAAGTCATTAGGGTGTTCTCTAACTTCTTTTTAATGTTATAAGTTAGAAGATTACCCGGGGATACATCCTTAGGAAAAGAAGGGAAATCGATGTTGAGCTGAGCATTTTCAAAATGTTCACGCCATCGTCCATCGCCCATAATGACTAAACTGCCCGTGGGCCTTCAGGCTTTGTTCGAGACCAATGTCGTATTTAAACTGGCTATTGATGTGAATGTTTTAACTTTCGCAGGAGTATATTCTTTTCAGGAATGGAATTGTATTGATAAATATGTTTATTTTTATGATTTTTCTACCCACTAATCCTTTCAGATCTATTTATTTGAATTAGAACTTTTTTTTCGGTTTTACAAGGAAAAGAAACTAATAGATAATGATGCCTTAAGCTTAAGATTTATAGGAATCACAAGAGTATTCTAATCACAGTCATTTATTATATCATTCTCTCATTTTGGTGAGTAATTAGAGGAGAATTTTGGCATCGATATTCGTTGAAATATATTAATGGATATTGTGCATTTACCTATTAGATACCTTATGCATATATATATGTAGCCTATATATATATATATATATATATATATATATATATATATATATATATATATATATATATACATATATATATGTATATATATATGTGTGTGTATGTATATATATATGTATATGTGTGTGTGTATATATATATATATATATATATATATATATATATATATATATATATATATATATATATATATACACACACACACACACACACAATGCGTGTGTATCTGTGTATCAAAAGAGAAAGAGAAAAAAATATGGCAGAATTTTGTAGATCATTATTATTATTATTATTATTATTATTATTATTATTATTATTATTATTATATCGAGCTGAGCTATAACCCTAGTTGGAAAAGTAAGATGCTATAAGATTAAAGTTAGGGAAGGAAACAGGGAGATAAATAGACTACAAGAGAAGTGATAAACAATCAAAATGAAATATTTTAAGTAAATCAACAACACTAAATTAGATCCTTAATATATATCAAAAAAGAAAAAAAAACAGACGAAGGAAAATATGATAGAACAGAGTGCCCGAGTGTACCCTCAAGCATGGAAGGCCATGGTACAGAGGTTATGGCACTACCGAAGTGTAGAGAACAATGGTTCGATTTTGGAGTGTCCTTCTCCTAGAAGAACTGCTTACCATAGCTAAAGAGTCTCTTCTACCTTTACCAAGAGGAAAGTAGCCACTGGACAATTACATTGTAGTAGTTAACCCCTTGAGCGAAGAAGAATTGCTAGGTAATCTCAGTGGTGTCATGTGTATGAGGTCAGGAGAGAATGTGGAAAGAATGGGCCAGTCTATTCGGTGTAAGCAAAGGCAAAAACAAAATGAGCCGTAACCAGAAAGAGGGATCCAGTGTGGTACTGTCAACGGACCCAATAACTCTCTAGTGGTAGTATCTCAACGGGTAGCCGGTGGCCTGGCCAACCTACTACCTAGTAATGCTGGTAACTTGGAAAAATGAAGGTATCAACATAAAAAACTGTTAAGTATAATTCTTATCAAATAAAACTTCAATATCCCTGAGCAATTATGAAATGCAGTTTCAGAGGGAGAGGAAGCAAATCAAATTGACATAACCTCGTTGGCAAAATTCCCTTCTATCAAGAATCGTGTGAAGGATGAGTATGCTAGGTCGCTTCAGCATAGGGGCAAAAAGCTGCCGCTCGGGTTTACCCGTCGATGAGATTAGAGGGTAAATACCACCTCAGGGAAAAGTATGAATAAGGCTGGAAATGGCGTACGTCGGCTTGACAGTTTAGATAATTACTGAATGTTCACGCAGCCAGAGATGGGATGTGGGTGCGTCCTAAGGGAAAAACCGGAGTTTTTCCCTCATTCTCAATTTTTCTTTCTTGTCTTTTCCTTGCAATATTTTTCTTGTTAACTTGTTTCTGTAGGGTTATTGTGTGTGTTTGTGCGTGTGATTAAACTAGCCAGTGGATTAGAATGTGATGCGAGAAAAAAGGTCTCATTATTGTGACGCGTGTTTCTCTTGAAAAGCTGCGACGTTGTAGGTTTTGGTTCTAAGTTTTTAATTTGCTGTCACATGACTATTGACGGATGTTTTTTTCTCTAGGAAGAGGTTGAGACATTATATTATGATGCTCATTTATAAAGGAATTGTTTTAGATTAGGGCATGCACTTATTAGCAAGGGCGTAGAAATGCATGCTTACACGCGTTTGTATATAGCCAGTAACCTCCTAAGGAATGACTAGAGAAATTTGAAGTCAATGCTACATTACTTTACTTTTTACCTTAAGGGCTGCTTATCTGGTCTTGTACAGCAGGGGAACCCTACTCTCTACCGGACCTCCACGGTGTTTTTATGTGGTTCATTCGGGAGCATTCAACAATTTTACAATGCGTATTGTTCGCTTACTGTTTGATCATCACTGTCAAAACACTCACAAAATAAGGTCTTAAGTTTCTTGAAAGCCTTAATGTCTTCAATTATTCGGATGTCTCGTGAGAACTTATTGTATAATCTCTGGGCCGCATATTTAAAGGTTCTAGAGCCTACAGTAGACATGCATCTAGGTTCTGATAGTTTGAAACCATCTGTAACTATTCCCATGTCAGGACGATTTATTGGTTGCACAATATGCAGCAATTTTCTTAGATATTTTGGACGACCGGTTCTGATAATTTGGTGGGTTATTGTATATATTTTAAATTCAACTCTCGCTTTAATGGGCAGCCAATGTAGATCAATTAGTATAGGAGTGATCCATTCTCTAGGTGGGACACCTTTTATCAGTCTTGGTCCTCTGTTTATTATGTTTGTAATTTCTTAAGTTGTACTTTTGGTAGATTGTAGTAGATGGTGTTACAGTAGTCGATTCTGGTAATCACACAGTTTATCACAAGTTTCTTTACGGAACATTCATCTATTTCTTAGATGATAACCAACAGTTTTTACTACATTATTTATTTGGGCATTGAGAGACAAGTTGCAGTAAAGAAATATGCCTAGATGACGAACTTTACTATATATCGGCACCGAGTCATTATTTGTTTATTTGAATATCACCCAAGCTTCTCAATGTGTTTCCCTTTCCCACCAAAACTCAGTTTTTTTCTCATTTAATTTTAGTTGTTTAATTTTCATCCATTCTGTAACACTATCAAGGATTTGGTTTAGAGTTCCAGTAGTGTCGTTTATATTATTTATGGAGAAGTAAAATTTTGTGTCATCCGCAAATAGTTTGAGCTTCACACCATGCCTTTGTAGTATTTTCGATAGGCCTGTAGTATAGATGCAGAATAAGATTTGGCCATGCACACTTCCTGGGGTACCCCTCTGATTAAAGGTCCACATGGTTGAATAAGAGTTTCCAATTTGTACACAGTAATTTCTACCAACCAAGTAGCCTTTCAGGTATTCGAAAGCTTGATCGTCAACGCCGATGAACTGTAGATCATTTAGTAGCAGTTCGTGCACAAATGTATTAAAAGCAGCACTAAGATCGAGCTTTATTGAAATACCCCATTTATTTTCTTCCATCATTTCCAGCATATCATTTACAACAAAGCAGATGGGTGTCTCCGTAGAGTATAGTTTTCTATAAGCAGATTGGTTATCAGGCAAAGCTTCTATTACTGCTGTGACTGACTAATAGTTCTGGAATTGCCTATTCTAGCACTTTTGAAACAAATGATAGATTCGAAATAGGTCTATCTGAGCTTAATTCCTGGTAATCCAGAGCACTTTTCAAAACTGGTGTGACTGTAGCCATTTTCTCAGATTAGGGAAACTTACATTCATCAATGCTTGCATTTGCTATTCTCATAATTATTTCGGCTAGACAAGAAAAGTTTCTCTCCAATTACTTCATACATAGGTATAGGATCGATCGCGCAGTTTGTTTTCTTTGCTTTCTTGATAATCCTGGTGATGTCGTCTTGTTTCATGTTGTCAAATCTCATTAATTTTATCTGTGTATCTGGTGTATTATGTGATGTTGAATATTTACAAATGGCCTGGTTATATTTTCAATTTGTTTTTAAAGAGTACTAGAAAATTGTTTGCCAGTTCTAGGTCACTGTCCCCATCAGGTAGCTTATTTTCGTTTACATTTCCCATTATATCATTTAGGAGACGATATAACTTATTTATGCCTGTTGTTGCTTCGCGGATCTTTCTCTTGTAGTATTCGCCTTTTCTCATTCTTAGTAGGTAGTTGTATTGACACATAGCAGTTTTGCATTCTACCCATGTAGTTTCAGTTTTAACCGATTCCACTTTCTTTCTTTGTGTCGCTTTTCCCTCTTTTTCACTAACCTCTATCAAACCAAGGAGATTTGTCTTCAACAGTTATAGTCTTTTTCCATCAGTGGGCACTTAGTATCATATTTACTTTTACTATTGAAAGTGGTCGTAAGACAGTTAACTCACATAGCTCCCAACAAACGTTGGGTATCATGATCACAGGGAATGTTGATAGCATTGTTTATTTTTTTTTGTAGCTTCATCAATAAATACGGTAGGAGAAAAATTTGATTTGTCTAAAGTTTATTTTCTTCACTACTGCATATTGCTGTAGAGGTAGACTAAACGTTATAAATTTGTATACTAGGGAGTTAGTACATTTGTCTTTAACATTTATATCAGATACAATGTTATTCACACCATCACTCAAAACTAGGCCCAACGTATGCCCAGTTAAAGTAGTTGTACAGTCGACATTATTCACTAGGTGATATGATTCTAATAGCTCAATAAATGCCAAAGCGTCAAGGTTATATGCGTCATCCACCCTAAAATTGAAGTCTCCACAAATAGATAATACAATTTTCTCCCTGATAATTATCTCAGTGAATGCACTGAATTCTTCAAAGATACTATTATATGTTCTCGGAGGCTTGTAGACTGTTACAAAGGATATTTTTCTGTTTTTATGCATAAAGCTTATTTCTATATATTCAAAGCTTGTTACACTAGTTCTTTTTAGCATTTTGAGATTTGAGTAGCCTTTATAAATAAGGAGTCCGACACCCACACCAGACCTACCCTCTCTCGGTATGTGGAAGAAAATATGTGTGGGGGGGGGGGGTGTCATTTCAGTGATCTTAGCCTTGTCAAAGGTAATTAACCTTGTTTCAGATAATGCTAGTATGTGCAAGTATTTCTCATTTATCAGTTCTCGAATTTGGAGAGTTTTATTACGAACAGATTGTATATTTATGTAGCCACAGTTTATGACATCCTAGTATCCATAATCAGTAATTTCTGCTAGTCTTTTCAATTCCAACTCAAAAGCTTTGCAATCTCTTGAATTTGCTTTATGGTCATCTCGTTTGTCTAACTTTGTGCAGTTAATACACTTTGGCATTTTCGAGTTACATTCCTGGGTGGAATGTTTCACTGGACATTTCCTGCAGACTTTATCATCAGTTTTAAACTTGAAATCTCTCTCAAGATATACATACCCCTGACAGTGGTGTCAGGTGATCACGTAGTATCTATCACGTGTGTCATAAGTACCCCATCGCAACATAACTTTGTCACCATTATCATGAATAGCCTTTTGGACTTCAGGATCACATTTAAACACAGTGGATAGTCCCACCTGCAGCATTTTTTTTTTCTAGTACCACGCTTATCTTCTCTTCTATGTTTTGGATTTGGTCTAGGTAATAATTTCTTTGAATCAAGACATTTACTACTTCATCTTCATCATTGTACACATTGCATATCATTATTTTTTGGTTTTAATTTTGTGATTTTTTTCGTTTCAGTGTCGGCAACCCATTTTGTTTGCAACCTCCTCTCTGATAATTTTGTTAGCAAAGTTTACAAAAACATTTACATTTGAAGTTGACCTCGTATTAAGTATTGGAATGTCTTTAGGTTCCTGTTCGACCTAGTGTTTTCTTTCAGTAATTTTAGTTGTTGCATTTGTTGATTTAATTACCAACAGATTTTTTTTTTAACTTTGTTAGCATATGTCATTTTCTCCAGTTTTGGGTCAGTCAGTGATTGAAGTGTTGCCTCAATTGATACCATATTCATAGCAAGATTATCAACTTTTTGAGTGAGGTCAGTAGTCAGATTGGAGTATGCTGAGTGTACAAATTTTTACTGAAACCCAGAATTAGCGTAGACGCATACAAAAGTCAATTCAGCTGGGCTTCCTAAAACAATTCTCACATCACCAATGCCTGGAGAGTGGCAATTACCACTACAGAGATAGTTGTTCGAAGGAGATTTGGATGGTTAAATTGTGCATCTAGACATTACAATCTTTCTAAAAATCATTACTGTGATCGGATGCTACCTTGGCAAAAGTTATATTGCAGTATTGATACAATATTGTAAGATACAGACACATGTACCCTTATCGATATGTATACTGTTAAAGTATTGAGAGTAATTGTGTTCGCACAACATTGAAGTAATTGTAATATCTTGAATTTCTGATACCAGACAACATATCGGTGCATAACATCAAAGTATGAGAGTTCCGCATTTCAACTCAATGTGTATTCAGATTAGGAATAGCACACTTTATGTGAGAAAATTTTAAATTAACTTAAAATAATTTTACAATTTATTATGGGTTATGTAGGTTGATACCATGGTTGACCTGTTCATGTGAATTATCGTCACCATAAATACGATCATGAATGATGGAATTTTATATTACCATGATGTAATAATGATAATGATAAAAATTATTGATGGTTAGGTTCTGCTTTAATTAAAAAATAGCATACATTTTATTGTTATGATTTTACTAGAGAAGGATATAGATTTTTGTAGTAAAACCAGTGCATACAAATTCCATATGTGTGTAGTTGTTTACGATCAGTAAACATGAAATGTAAAGAAAAACACAATAGTTCCCATTTAGTTTAAATAGCTAGACTTTCGGCCATCTTTGTTTCATTTTAAATGGTTGCCACATGCTAGGATGATTGGCGGATCCAGTTTTTCGTTTGTACGTTGAGTAGAAAATTACTTTCTGCTGACTGCTTAAGTACTTCAATTTTGCTCCAAGAATGAGGCTCTGCATAAAATGTGTTCCTTGACAATTATTGTAATGTGAGCACAACTCTCTTCTTCATCTTTTCATTCTTCTTTATTATTTCTGTGTTGGTGTTTGTTTTCATTGTGGAATTTGTGTTTTTCTCTAATATGTGGCGGCTGATGTCATTGCTTTCTTAGTATTTTAGTCTCTCTCTTCTTAGTCTTCCTAATGCATTATACATTTTGTTATTGTTTCATTGTAATGACCATTTAAAGCTCATTAAACAATTTGACCTTACTAAACCAAGTTATTAAACTTATCTCACATTTCTTTCAGTTACTGGATTGTTTGTGAAAGACATGAGGCGGACAAGCTTGTTTTAGTATAACATATATATATATATATATATATATATATATATATATATATATATATATATATATATATATATATATATATATATATGAATGTATGTATGTATGTATGCATTCATACATGTATGTATATTAGCTATATTCTCCCGTATTTATTCAGCACAACCGTATATATTACTACGCATGGCCCCTTTCATATTCGAATTCGGAATCATTGTAGTTACTTTATTTTCGTGCAAGCCCTTCTGAGCCTTCGCCGTTAGTTTTTAAGAGATCGATTCAGCCGACGTCAGAGATGGTGTTGATGCATACGTCTTGCCTATGCTTAAGTTCACAGATAACAATGCGTATGTACGCTCGAACAGGCGTAGGCAGTGGGCCTTGAATGAGTCCCCTATCCCAACTCTTACCATGACAACGACTGAGGCATTGAGCTCGTCGGTGATGGCTTGTGTGCTTTGCGCTTCATAAATTTTTATTATGACATATCTGGTAGTTGGGGAGGAGGAAGGAGGTGGATTCCCATCCCAAGAGGAAAAGAGGATATGTTGGGTAGGGATGTTTAGCTGTTTTGTCTCTCCTTATCCTGAGAGAGAGAGAGAGAGAGAGAGAGAGAGAGAGAGAGAGAGAGAGAGAGAGAGAGAGGGATATCTATTTATGCATTTAAAATTAAAAGCATTTGCAGCTGAATATTAAGAGGTCGATGCTGAATTTATGTATGTATGTATGTATGTATGCATATATATATATATATATATATATATATATATATATATATATATGATATATAATATATATATATATATATATATATATATATATATATATATATATATATATATATATATATACATACTAGGCGGTGTATCTTAGCAATCCATGTTTGCCAACAGTTATACTTGTATAAGCGGACGAGCAACTTGCTGGAGTGATGAGAGCTTTGGGTGTGGAGGAAATGCCCCCTAAATCTCGATGAAGTTATTGCCACCAGGGTGACGGATTGGCTTTAAGGAGATGGACAAACTGTCTTTTCAGCTTTTACTCCGGATGCCTGACGGTTGATCTTACTAAAATTAGTAAAGACTGGCAGGGGTCACTTGCCTTAGTTAGATACGCACTGTGCATCACAAGGAACTGGCTGTCCTTTGAAGTATCGAGCCAATGAATCCTCTATGGATTTAGTCATTCATGGAAAGAGAAGATGACAAAATGGCCCTAAGTCCCGGGCGTAGCAGGGTGCTAAGAGTCTCCTGGTTTATAAATACTAAAGAAATATTTAAAATAGGTAATTGGAATGTTAGAAGCATGAATCGGGTTGGGAAGTTACAGCAAGTGGAGATTGAATTTATAAAATATAGTTTGGATATCTTGGCCCTAACCGAAAAACGTTGTAGGGGGACTGCTAAAGAAACTTTAGACCAAGGCTGTATATATATCTACTCAGGAAGATCAGATAGAGTTGGAAGAGAAGGGGTAAAATGATGATGACACCAAGAGCAGAAAAGGCATTAACCGATTGGAGAGCTGTAAATAGTAGATTGTTCCTAGCAAAGTTCAAATCAAAGCAGTGAAATATGAGTATCATAGTGCGCTGTGCCCCATAAAATGATTCCCCTGAAGAAAGGAAAGATGAATACTATGGAGAACTGCAAAGGGTAATAGATGAGATCCCTGAGAGAGATATGAAAATTGTGATTGGCGACTTCAGTGCTAAAGTTGGAAGAAATAATCAAGGGATACAGAATGTGATGGGTTTCGAGGGTCTTGGCGAAGTTACAAATGCAAATGGAGCACATTTCATAAGTTTCTGTTCAGCAAACAATCTTATTATTGGAGGTACTCTTTTTCAACACAAGAACATCCACAAGTATACATGGACTTCACCATGTGGCAATTACATAAACCAGATAGATCACATCGCCATTAATAAAGAGAGAGGGAGGATGCTGAGAAATGTAAGAAGCTTTAGAGGTGCAGATATTGGTAGTGATCACCAGCTCCTCATTGCCACACTGAAATTAAAACTGAAAGCATTCAACAGAAAGATGGATAGAATACCTAGGTTCGACACAACTAAGCTTTTAGAAGAAGAGAACAGAGAAAATTTTTGCAATTGAGTGTAGGAATCGATGTGCAGTCTTAGAGACTTTAAGAGACGAAGAACAGACAATTGATGAAGAATGGTGTGACATTAAGAACATATATCATTCAGTTGATAGTAAAGTCTTGGGACACGCAGTTACAAGAAGAAGGCCATGGCTATCAAATGATACTTGGGATACTATAAAAAGAAAACAAAGACAGAAATTGATTGTTGACATTTTTCGAGGTAGTAATGAAAACTATGAGAACTATGATCTCTGATACAGGATCGTTAAAATTAGAGTGTAGTGAAAGATTGAAAAAAGCAAATCAGACAATTGCTAGGTTAAGTAAATTGGGAAATCCAATCCCCTGAAATTACATATAAATATCAAACTATATATCAGTTTATTGAGATCAATGTTACTCTATGGACATGAGTCATGGTATGACAATGAAACAATCTCCAATAGATTTAGTAGATTTGAGAACAAAGCTCTCAGAATTATATTGGGAGTTAAATAGCAGGACAAGATATATATATATATATATATATATATATATATATATATATATATATATATATATATATATATCTACATAACTTAAAGAAAAAAAAATTCGCTTATCATTATCTAAGACCTAGCAATGTGGCTCTTTCAGCCTGCAATCTTCATGTTCACACAATGTCCCTTAATATATTGAAGTACGTCATTAGATTAAAGAGCTGAAGAAACTGTAGATAGCCACCTTCCCTTTAAGAGCTAGATTGTGCACCATTAAGATGAAGTATTAGAAGCGCCTACCGTTCCCGGCCTCCGCCCCCTCTCCTCCCCCTCGAAAAGCGTTTATTGGGCAGTGAATCGCTTTTTAAAGTTGTCCTTCATTGGCCTCATGAACCTCCTCCCTCCTCCCTTCTTTCCTGAGTTCTTTCCTCCCCTCGTCTTTTACTGCTTTCTTTCCTGCTTTCCCATCTCCCGTTTCCTCCTCCACATTCACGGATATAGATTATGGTAATTCTGCTCACACTTACCATCGGTATGAATATGTTTTCATGATTTATCTTACACTAATGTTCGTTCGATACACCTTAACCTAAGTTATTGCTGACAGCTTTATTGGAGGTTCGTAGTCGACTCCTCTCGCGTGTTGACCGTGTCTCTCTTTAAGATGCGGACACGGATGTTATGTAAAGGTTTAGTCTTATCCTCGCCAGTGTAAGGCGTGCGAAGAACTTTCAAATCTTCATGAAGAGAACACACTAAGATCTTCTCTTTGGGGATCTAATTTTTATCGGGCATCGAGAGGTTGTTTCCAATGGGGTATCTAATTATTTGGTTTTTTCATATTACTGTATAGTAAATTTTCTTTTATTCCATCAGCACTTTTATTTGGATTTATACAAAAATAAGATTTCGCATATCTGCGCTGAGTGTGACCTACATATATGTGGATGTCCCATTGATTCATCCATACGTGCTTGCTCACTCTCCCACCAAATCTGGAAATATCTAACTTTACGAATTTCTCTTTTCGTATCCGTGTCATATTAAATTTCTGCATTGTGTTACTCCCTTCTTCGTCCTTTCCTGCTCTGCAATACATATTCAGCAGTCGAGTTATTTGGCAAATAAGAATCGAAAGATGCTGGCAATGTTATATCACGGGGAGATAAATTCCAGTGCTGTGAGATAACACCTTTTCCCTAATACTATTTGAAGCTAAGAGTATAAACAAGACCCTTCCGCAATATTGCGCACCTAGGGAGAGGCTGAGATCAAGGCTTTCCTAACAATGGAAGGAATTTTTGGCAAATTCGCTTGGATGTGTTTTAATCTTCTGAGCTTCCATGCCAAAGGTTCTCAGGAACAGCGGATGCAAAGAATTATCTCCATGGGAATTCTGAAGTGCAGTTCGCTTGTATTCATGCGTGAAGGATAGTTTCGAAGTTTGACTCTTCTCCTACAAGTAGTTCTTCCTCTACGTGAATTGATATGTTGTAATTTTTCATATATTCTTAAATAGATGCTTATGGTAAATGTAACTGATTGATTATCAATTTTACCTCCTTACTCATCTGTCTTGTTTTACTGTGACCTATTGGTATTTGCATATGGCTTGTTCTAAGGTCTTTTCCATATTTAAGTACCGCATTGTCTAGTGATTTACAAGGTCGAGGAAGCTACGCTTCTCTCAGTCCCTTTCAAAACCCATGAAATCATCATGAAAGTACAAACTTTCATGAAATTTAAAATTCATCAGACACTGGTCATGACAAAGAAAAAAAACGGCTTCCAATATTACTTATCCTTATACATTATTCATTACAAAATTTTTGCATATATACACCATCCACCACGACCTACTGCAGTCAACAATTTCACCAAGAGTTTTTTTATGCTTTATTGTACACATAGTGTGAATATTGATATGACTTGCATTAAACATAAACTAAATCTGAAAATGCTGAGAAAGTAAGTGACCTGCATGTTCTTCTTCTATTACTATGACTTTTAGACACTCCAATGTTCCAGATGTGACAAATCGGATGTATAGTGAGAATGATGACTGGATACAATCCTTTGTTCCATTAGTTGTAGTCTGGAATAAAATGCCTTTATTTTTATCGATCTTTGTGAAATTATATATTTTTATGGAAATACTGCAGGGAAATAGATTCGTTGCAACTGTGAGTGGTATGGAAAGATATTAAATGTAATCGGTATAATATATTTCTATGCATTTGTAGAGCAATAACGATATAAAAGTGGTTACATTTTTTCGAATTTCCTCCCGGTTGCAGTTGTAGCAAATTACGTAACGAAAGTGGGAGACCTTATCAATTGAGAATAAGAAATATATTAAAATTGTACAATCTCTCTCTCTCTCTCTCTCTCTCTCTCTCTCTCTCTCTCTCTCTCTCTCTCTCTCTCTCTCTCTCTCTGCAACAAGCCTTTTCTCGTCCTTTCACATATCCTTTTATATTACTTTTTCATTTCATTTTATTTTATTAAGGAATTTTCTATGGAATTTCATTTGAATTATATGTAATTGTTCAATTATTAAAATTCAGATCGGAAACTGATTTTAAGAAAGTCGAACGTTAGTTGTGCTCTCTTATTCTCGTGTACCTTATCTTTAATAATTCTAATATTGATAATAATTTCAATAATTTTAGGGATAATGAATTTTTTTAAAAATTCAATAGTAATGATTTTATTAATGTAAAAGTACCGATTTTAACATTGAATAATGATAGTGATTTTATTGATGTCAAAAGATTTACAAACCTAACATTGGGTCATATGCTGCCTCTATGTGCTACCCAAATTTCTTTTCATCACTCATATTTTTACTTATGCATATTATGTTTGTTTAAATTTTTGTGGATTTTATTTCCCGTTTCTTTGTTGAGATTTTTAATTTGGTTTTATTTTCCTATCTTTTTAGTATCTTTGTCATTAATTTAATTAATTTCGTCCTTTCCTGATCAGTCATTTCTTCTCTACGCTATTTGTATGCTATATGAATAAAAAATAGAAACAGAACTGGCAATAATGATGAATATGAACAATGGTACTGATTACAATCACTTTTTCGTTGTTGTTGTTATTATTATTATTATTATTATTATTATTATTATTATTATTATTATCCCTGGACTCTTTACTTCATGATCCTACCCTAGCAAAAAGATAACATCCTAATTATTATCAGTATATTTGCAGATTACACTCACAATAAGATGATCTGACATTAATTTAGTAAGACGATCTCATATGGAAAGAAATCCAGCAATCATGCCATTTACTTATGCAAAGTGAGATATTGGGTAGATTGCAAACCCTTTATTTGAGGAGGAATGATTGTAGGACGTAATGGCGTTCTAGATGAAATTCGTGTTTTAGTTTCATTGGGCTCTTCTTGATTATCCAATTCCGTACATAAATTATTTGATTAGTTTAGCAGGGATGAAGTTCATGAACCACGGTTAAACAACAAAGACAGAGATTATGGGAATTAGTTTGTTCACCTCCTATATTGAGTCTTATATTTTACACTTATGTGTTATTTCAAGGAAATTACTTGAGTCCTGCGGCTTCAAGATTAGTTACGGAATTGATTTGGTTTAATTATTTGTTTTAATCTATACAACAGAAAGATGGTTTTGGAAATTTGGTTGCTTGCATTGAGAAAAGAGATAAGTAACACAGTTGCTGAAATATTCGTAGTTAAGTCATATATTTCTATCTTAGATTTCTTGGTTTCCTTCGGATAATTTGGGGAGCGGGATTGGAGTAATATTCTGGGTAAAGTCCTTTCAAGTGCTGCGCAGTCATTCATAAATTAAGAATTTCGCTTAAGAATATTCACTTGTGCAAGGCCATCCATTGAATATCATACCCACTATTTACACGTTAAATATCTCATTCTTCGAGGGTTCAGATCTGCGAGGTTATCCAATTTGCAGAAAATGCGTTCATATTTAAATCATAAAATAGTTTGCTCTTAAATGAAAATCACTATTGATGAAAGGAGGAAAATGTATCATGCTAATTAAAGAGTATAGATTGTCTATTTTCTTTGATACACATTTCTCATTTGTATCCTTGAATATTGGTTATATTTTTTCTCCGGAACAGGAACTTTGTTTATCATAGAATAATGTTTTTCCACAACCTGTGATTGAAAATTTGATTTGAAAAGATAATCTTTAATCCTCTATTGAAATATAGATTCGATATAAAAGAAAATGTCCTGTGTTTTTGTAATGAGTCTCTATGAAAGGCTGGCTAGGACATGTTAAAAACGTGTCTGGAACTTATTGTCATCCAGTGGACTAATTATTGAATTGCGTGGGCATGTTTATAGCATGAAGGAGTTTGTTAGATTACATATAACATTACTGAAGTGACTTGCTTGTGATTTATTATTATTATTATTATTATTATTATTAGCTAAGCTACGACCCTAGTCGGAAAAGCTTGATACTATAAGCCCAAGGGTTTCAACAGAAAAAAAATTGCTCAGTAAGGAAAGGAAATGAAGAAATAAATAAGCTTCATGAGAAGTAATGAATAATTGATATGAAATAGTTCAGGCTCAGTACCAATGTTGAAATAGATTAATCATGTGTAAACTATGAATAGAGACTTATGTCAACCTGTTAAACATAAAAACATTCGCTGCAAGTTTGAACTTCAAGTTCCACCGATTCAACTACCTGATTAAGAAGATCATTCCACAATCTAGAGGAGTTATTAAGCTGATGAATTGTGCTTAGACTGGGTTTTCAAATTGCTGAATCCTTCAAATCTCTGTTAATTATAATAAAAGTGTTATCACATTCCTGGCAATTGGTGACCTCTAATAGATTAGTTGTCCCATTTCTTAGACCTTTATGTTTTTCTATCTGAATGGTATTGATAACTACTAACATTTGTGATGAAACAATAAGGAATGTTGGAAAGATTATTTGAAGAGTTACACTGGAAGCTCTGACACTTTAATATGCTCAAGTTATACTGTATATATTTTGCTTAATTTCTATTATGCATTTTTTTATTTCCTTAAAAATTTCAATGTCCTCACTGAAACATATCTTCTGAAGTTAGGTGTATATTTAGTCTTTCTCGCTCCATTCCTATGTATGTATATGTATACATATACTGTTACGTGAGGGTGTGGCCCCACGAACAAGACTAAAACGAACACTGGATATAGAGAGAAGGAAAAGCAGAAATTACACAACTTTAAAAGGGTTGTGAAGACAGGCCAACACAATTACAAGCCAAATGTCTAAGGTCGGAGGTGGCAACACGTGATCTATCCGAGGAGGTCGGGTTCAACACGAGGTTTTCCCCACACGCTTCTTTATAACCCCGAACACAATGAGAAAAATTAAAACTAAGCCTCTATCAGGCAGGCAATGGCAGTTCGCAAATAATGGGATTGGTTGTTTAAGCAAGAGTTTGTTTATTCTTTCGGCTACACACACAATGGAAATATAGTAATCTCTACGATAAAGCAAATGATTAAAATGACGATGAAATATAGAAACAGTAGGACTTTCGGTAATGCAAATAATGGCTGGGAACAATGAAATAAAGGGAATGTCACTTTACACTAATTTATTTACAGAGAAAAGTAAAAAAAAATAAAATAGAAAAACCATAAAGGGACACTTGCAGGAAAAACAATAGCACAAATTAGAAATAAAAATAAAACGATACAGACAAATAATTCCTCGCCAGAAAATAACCAGGACCTTGGGATATTATTTAAAAAAGAAAAAAAAATCGTTATCTTATAATGGGAAGAACAAGCAAATCAAATTATTCTCTGTCGAAGACACGACAAAAATAAAACCCTATAACAATTATGAAAATAAACACATTGAACATATATACATTTAGAAGGGATGTAAAAATATCTATTTATGAACATGTGAAAATAGAGATAAAATAACAAAACAAAATGACATCAGGTCCCGCTACACGTGCTATTCTCACAAATAAGCCTACAACGGAAACAGAAAAATAAGCAGGATATGGATCCCCTTAAAAATTAATCTGTAGCCAGAATGTACAACCGAAAATGGGGAATACAGTAACGTTCTTAAGCGTGATGTTTCCCCGAGAGTGGCATATTCTTGTTGAAGGCAACTTACCTTGCCTACCCCTAACTATAAAAAAGAGGAGTACAAAAAAATAAATAAATATATAACACTTAACAATTAATCAAATCCCACTTGGCGGGCGTCCTTAGACAGGTAATTAGTGATCACTGGCCTTCCATGGGCGACCTAGCCCCCCCTTATCTCCTCTCACCAGACCTAAGTGAAGTCTTTCTTCCCTTGCGTTTGCCATAACTCCTGCTATCCCCCACAATAAGGTTACTTAGCTTCAGGCTTGGTCGACCTCTGGGCACACGTTCCTCGTTTGCGACGATTAGCCAGTTCCCTGTTCGGGTTTCACTTCACAAGTTTTTTTAAGGGCAGGAGCGGCTTTGGGGTACTGGACTCCTGGGAGAGAGATGGGGTTGCTTCTGCTCCTTGCCGAGGTACAAGGTTTTCTGAGAGCGAAGGGCAGTCGCTTTCCTCTGAGCTGGGGTATCAGCGGTGACCCCTTCACAGCACTCCTAGCTGGGTCACGTGGGTCGAGCATTGGCGCACGCATTTTGGCACCAAGCGTTATGCTTCTTTTGGGGCCCTCCTGGAACCTTTGTTGTTGACACCACGTGTCTTAGTAGGACAGCTGTGGATTAAAAATGGGGTGAGCATTTGGACAAGGAGAGGAAATGGCCGACCACAGCTGCATTTAGTCTTATGATCGGAGAGTAGGGGAAAGACTTACATTTGTAATTTAATTATTTTAACTATAGGATAAACTACTGCACACAACATACAATATGAACAAGTTTAAGAGGTTAATTTGAGGGGCAACCATTACAAATAATCATCTAACAACTAAGCAAATCTTACAACTAAGCAAATCTTACAACTAAAAAGGAATATGCACTTTACACGAAGACATACAAAACATACTTGTTTTCAAGCACAAACTTCCTTGAAGAGATGTGGCTCTCTTTCACATCACACCTCCCCCTTTTAGAAAAAGAGTTCCAGATAAATAATGGAGCAATTTTCTCAAGAGCAACATCCCTATCACCTGGGTTTTGGGTATCCTTTACATAGGGAATTACTTAAAACACATCTTATAATTAGAATTGCTCTGGGTTAATTCTGGACAGGCAGTCAGCAATGGTGTTTGAGTTCCCTGGTAAATGTCTAGATTGTGTTCTTGCAACTGTAGAGCCCAGTTTAGCAACCTTCTATTTTCATTCCTCATCTGGTGAAGGAATTCTAACGGGTTATGGTGAGTGAAGACCTTGGTAGGACCTTCATTCCCTTGAGCATACACTGCAAAGTGTTCCAACACTAGAACAAGGGCCAAGAGCTCTTTCTCCACCGTAGTATAGTTTTGCTGGTGCTTGTTGAATTTCTTTGAAAAGAATGCCACCAGGTGGCCAACCCCATTACCACCAGTTTGGAGGAGCACTGCGCCTGCTTCTAAGTTACTTGCATCCACTTCTAAAAAGAATTACTCCTTGAAATTTGGAGCTTTTAAAATGGGATCTGTTGTGAGTACTCCTTTAAGAAACTCAAAGGCCTTATGACAGGAATCCGATAGTGCAAACTTCCTGTTCTTTTTCAGTAAGTCCGTGAGAGGCAAGGTAACAGAAGAGAAATTCCTACAGAACTTTCTGTAGTAACCAGCCATCAGAAGGAAACGAAACAATTCCCTTCAACTCTGGGTAATGGGAAAATTTTGAATTACGTGAATCTTTGCTTGTACTGGCCTGAATAAACCTTTGCCGACCAGATGCCCTAAGTAGGTAACAGTAGCTTGACCAAAATCCCTTTTCGCTAAGTTAATAGTCAGATTGGCTCAGCCTAACCTTTGAAATAACTTATGTAACCTATCAACATGCTCTTCCCTGGTATCTGCATAGATGATAATGTCATCCAAATAGGCAACCACCCCTTCAAGACCCTAGATCAAGGAATTTATCATCCTCTAGAACGTGGCAGGGGCATTACCCATACCAAAAGGCATAACATTGTATTCGAATAGCTCCTGTTGAGTAACGAATGCAGAAACTTCTTGAGCCCGTTTCGTGAGCGGTACACACCAATAACCCTTGAGCAGGTCGCACTTAGTGATGTACCTGGCATGACCTATGGTGTCTACACAATCTTCAATCCGAGGGAGAGGAAAGGAGTCAGGTCTGGTAACGGCATTTACCTTGCGGTAATCCGTACAAAACCGGATTCCACCATCGGACTTCCCTACAAGCACACAGGGAGAACTCCAGTGTGAATATGGTCAAGCATATATTTTGTTTCCTTGTCCAATAAATCCCTTTTTACATGGGGTACCCGGTAAGCATGCTGACGTATAGGTAAGGTATCTCCAACTTCAATATCAGGTACTGCAACTGTGGTTTTTCCTGGAACATCCGGAAATAAGGACCTGTGCTGCTCAACTAGTGCAGTTATATCTTGCTGTTGTATGAGAGGTAAATGCCGGACCTTTTCTTTAAAGTTCTGAAGAATCTCTGAATTAGACGATCTGGTTACCAGAGGCATGGAGGCCAGACCTATCTCTTCTACTTCTAATTCTCCATCTTCAGAGGACTAAACCACATCCCTGACATCGATGGAAAGAACTGGCTGTACCAAGGTATCTGCATGAACTGAGGTCGTGTATTGGTCTAATGTGGACGCCTTACACAGTCGATCGTCGATGATAATACATATATCAATATATCAAATTATACATATATATATATAT
>NC_090728.1:105558404-105563404 GCF_036898095.1 Palaemon carinicauda
AATAGTAAGTAATAGCGTTAAGTAAAATGCCAGTCGGCAGTTGCTAGTTCCAATCTGATGTTGATGGTGAGGATGTTGGTAATATAATATTGTTGCTATTAATCTATATCCTAATAAGTTCATTAGCGAAATCAGCGTTAAGTATTAATGATAATCTGTGTATGCTATTCAATATATTGTTAAAAAAAGAGTTGTTTTGAAGTTATCAATCTATTATCTTTATTATGTCTAATATAATATTGTTTTCAAGTCCATATCGTTTGGTATATTATAAGACGTATTGGAAAATTTTGTCTTTTATTCAAACTATAAGTTGAATGAAAACTTTCATATTCGTAGTGGAGTTCCAAATAAGCAAAAATGAATGTGCATATATTTTTGGTTCCTCCTTTTTCATAGCAAACTGTAAAAGTAAATTCCCTTATGAATAACGAGAGTTTATTTTTGTGTTGGAGTTTTCAAGAAGGTGCCATGCCTTCCTGGCAACTATTTTTCAAGTGTGTAAATCTCAGGCGTCGGACCCTGGTACTGCTTGCAGATGGCAAGTCTTACCATTTATGCTTGTTGTTTTCACCTCTGCTTTTTACTTCAATTTGGTTACTTTCAGTTGTGCCCTGTTAGGTGTTAGATGTAGCTGTGACACTCATTTTTCTCAGGTCATCGATCCAGCAATAAATTAGTACTTTATCCCTTATACTCACTCAGCTTTCGGAGTTCATTAACTTAAGATCATCGACGCCAAATTATACTCAGTCCGTTCCCCTTTTTGTTTGTTAAATGTTTCTCCTCTCTTGAGCAGATATAGTGGCAAGCAAGAAATCAGCCTTCCCAACCAAAAACAGTTTTTTGGTCATCTGATGTTATATCAAATTATATGTATTGATCTTTACATTTGCGCTCTTACTAAATTAAGTTGTTTCGTGAATCAATATTTGCAATTTTCATATATTCCCTTTCGGGAAAATATATTTAGGAATCTTATTGTTCTTTTTGAATAGTTTCACCGAAGTGATGCCCCCACACTCTCCGACACATTTTGTTTACTAATGGAAACCTATGGCTTCTAGTATCCTTTGTTTGAGATTACATCTTTATTCATTTCATTTGAAATGTAAAAGCTAATCACGAAAACTGATAACCAAACTAGTATTCTATAAAGGTACTTTTTTTTTTTACTTATTAACAAATATGTTAGTTTATCTATCATTTTGAGCAAATTATATGAAATCCATATTGTAGATTTTGCGAAGTGTTCTAAGTGATTTGCTATGATTCGAATAGATATAGCTATATTTGTCTGATAACTTCAATCATTTATTACTTTTGATCAGCATGTTAATGTAATTTATATCCCAAACTAAACGTTAACTTTTGACAAATTTTGCTATTTTTTATGGATGTCTATTTATTTTTAATGTGTTTTTAGAATAGTTGACAATATTTGAGATAGGGCTTAAACAAATAAATGTCACATGGAGCCTACTGCGATTTGCAAGGGAGGAATTCATTTGTGGAAATGCCTTTCATGTCACCAGATCTCTAATGTAAAGGTCATTGGTTTCCTCCCACCCTATAATTGGAAATTTCCACCTATGGTAAAACGAAAGGGATTATTTTTACCATATATTTTTTACTAATATTGGAGATAGTTTGCCACGGAAAACCAGTACTGTATGTGTCATCAATAACTATATCATTACTTTTTTTTTCATAACCTTGTTATTGTTAATAATAATGCCCTGTGTGAATAGTGCATAACAATTAAATTTCGAATATTTTATATAAATTTTATGATTACCCAATGGAAAATCATATTTTGATAGTTCTATATATCATTTCAGAATGTGGACTCCAATTTTTACTGCAGATACAAGTATTTTTCATTGTTTATTCAAGTGTTATTGTTTAGCACACCAGAATAAAAAAAAATTAAATTATGCAGAGACCGGAGCGGAGCACAGTTGTATATATTATATCAATATGATATACTGTATAACCTTGTGGAGTTCACTAAAATTAAAGTTCTTTGATGGTGGAAATGGGTGACCTCATCAGGACGAGAGTCACAACGTTGATCTTGATATGGAAATAGAAAGTATTTTTCTTTCAAAACATAATGTTTCCAAACCTTAATTATGGGTTAGTAAGTCCTCCCCAGTATGATTTCAGATCCCTGACTGTTGCATTTGGAATATACGAGGAACCTGGTCTTGCAGCTATGCAATCAGGAATAAGTTTCCAAAATCAATAGACACCAGGCCGTGAAGTTGTAGAGGACCTTTGTTGAGAGTATTATCAAAACCAATGGCATTTGAACAATCAGGGGCGTTAATAGGAAAGAAAATTCACTTTTGGGGGGGTATTTTGATTTTCAAATTACTGTGTTGAACTTACAATGCGTATTTCCCGAAATCAGTACTTTTCCGTTCTTCCAAAATCCCTTGCAAACGTACCAATATATATGGAGTATTGATTTTCTTGGTATAAACTCGCTCTTTTTTTTTTCTTCCGTTTCGTTAGTTGAATAGTTTTCGAATTGTATCTTTTTGCAGAATTAGAGATACACCATAAAATTCAACAGAAGTTAAACTTTGTTCGTGGAAATATTTAATAATAGAAATAAGAGAATAAAAAAAAAAAATCTTTACATAATGAAAGTTTTGAGCCATGGAAAACTAGTGCTTATGTTCAGACAAACATTAATTCCCCCATAATAAGAAGAGCTGCGCAGTATTAAGTCCTTCTGAGAGCCAGTTGAACGATAAGCACAGTATCCTTCGTGATACAACGGCACTTAAAACACGATTTATAGGCTATTGCCTTAGTATCCATGTGCGTTATATGTCTCTCCAGTCCTCTGAGCATTTCTCCCCTTCTAAAATATGTACCAAATTTTCGTAAAACGTATATGGAGAATCACAGTTTCGTTATCCATATGAAACCTTTTGCCCTCTCTTTGGTATTCAAGGAGATATCTGGAATGAATTTAGTATCTATGTTATTTACGTAAACTTGACACAAAGATACTAACGTGTACTCGTATGTATTTCTAACTCTTCAGAATCTCCCTCTCTCTCTCTCTCCTCTCTCTCTCTCTCTCTCTCTCTCTCTCTCTCTCTCTCTCTCTCTCTCTGCAGACGTAAGGCCTGTTTCCTTAGCCATGCAATAGTTCATATTAGCTAGTTCGCACTGTTCGCATTTTACAATGCAAGGCAGTTTCCAGACGGATATCACACTATCAAGTCTGACGTTATCCGGAAGTTTTATTAAATATCTGTTGCCTGTGTCTTCCGTTAACAGATTTCCGTGTAGATTGATATCACGTCCCCATCTGAAGAAATTATTCTTGACGGGACGTCAATATAGATGTTGTTAATCAATCATTCTCCCGTAGCAAGAAACACGTCTAACTGAGGCGCTTTCGTTATATCGTCCATCGTTGTTAGATACATGATATAGAAGCAAACTTGAATAGATAGCTATGGGACCCTTCAGAACAGATGTCGTTATGCGTTTTTTTTTTTTTTTTGTGCATAAATTGTGTTTTAGAATTGTTTTTATGTAGCTTATTGTCCTCTGTCATAATTGCTTAAACATCACGAGCGCTGTTTTTTAAATATGAGGTGTAAAATTCCTTAAAATTTTTAGGTGATTTTATTTCTACAATATTGTTTAAGCTACTTTGTATATAGCACCTATACCTTGTTATTCTGTTCGTGATACTTGCAATCACTTTCTTCATGATAGGATTAAGACTTACTTATAACACTATTCACTACCTCCATTTTTATATTATCATTTTACACACACACACACACACACCACACACATATATATATTATATATATATATATACAAGTAGATATGAAATGTGTGTGTGTGTCTCTCTCTCTCTCTCTCTCTCTCTCTCTCTCTCTATATATATATATATATGTGTGTGTGTGTGTGTGTGTGTGTTTGTGTATTCTTATCATAGGCCTTAATCCTTTTTGGAGGTATCAACATCAGAAGGGTAACCACTGTTTTGTTTTTCAGCAAGCCTTTTTTACACCAGCTGCTGGTACACATTTACAGCTGAGTGGAGTTGTGGGGGGTAACCTCGACGTACCATACCTGAACTGAGTACTCTATTATTTTACCACTTATTATTATTATTATTGTTATTATTATTATTACAAGCTAGGCTATAACCCTAATTGGAAAAGCAAGATGGTATGAGCCCAAGGGCTCCAACAGGGAAATAACCCAGTGAGGAAAGGAAGAAAGGAAATAAAAAACTACAAGAGAAGTAATAAACATAAAAATAAATTTACAAGAACAGTAACAGCATTAAATGAAATCTTTTATATATATATATATATATATATATATATATGTATATATATATATATGTATATATATATATATATATATATAAAAAGAAGGAAACAAATAATATAGAACAGCGTTCCCGAGTGCACCCTCAAGCACGAGAACTCTAATCCAAGACAAGGAATAGCCATGGTACAGATGCTATGGCACTACCCAAGACTGCAAGACTGGAGATCAATGGTTTGATTTTGGAGTGTCCTTTTCCTAAAAGAGCTGCTTACCATAGCTAAGGAGTCTCCTCTCCCTTACCAAGTGCAAAGTAGCCATTGAAAAATTACATTGCAGTAGTTTAACCCCTTAAGCGAAGAAGAATTGTTCTGTAATCTCAGTGTCGTCAGGTGTATGAGGACAGAGGAGAATGACGAAAGAATAGGCTAGACTATTCGTGTATATGTTAGTAAAGATATAATCAGCTGTAACCAGAGAGAGGGATCCAGTGTAGTAATGTCTGGCCAGGCAAAGGAGCCAATAACTCTCTAGCTGCAGTATCTCACATTGAGTGACTGCACCTTCAAAATGTGGCGGTCCGGTTAACAACTTCCCTACACCTAAGTTATATAAATATATGAATATATGCACTATATATATATATATATATATATATATATAGATAGATATATATATATGAG
>NC_090728.1:105565904-105578404 GCF_036898095.1 Palaemon carinicauda
AACAAATAATGAACGCTTATGTTTATTTTTTATTTCATATTAATCATTCATTATAAGAAGAAAGTATAATATAATATGTCAACTGGAATTTCTTTCCTTTCAGGACTTTTGAAAACGTCCCTTCTATTTCCCGATACGAGTTCAATTGGAAATATAGGCGTTGTCAATTGCAATGTTTTACTACAGTTGTCTAGAAAAAAAATCTACTGAAATACTTGTTTACGTGGTTTGTTTATTATTTTTTTTTCATTCAAAAGTAAAAAACCCTAACATTTCCGATAAAAGCTATTTTACAAATACTCGTGATTTCAAAGAATTTGTCTCATTAGCTATTCACGTATTAGGAGATAGCAAGAGAAAAGAGGAAGAATTCTTTGAAAATCATAATCATGGGAGGATTGCATCGCCATTATTAAGGGTACAGGACTAAGCTCTGGGGCATCTCATTATACCAGCAGGGAAGCTCGGGTTTCAGACCTTAGGGAAAACGACGGAGGCTGGGATTTTACTTACAAATTCAAAAGAAATCCATTGTGACCTCTCTCTCTCTCTCTCTCTCTCTCTCTCTCTCTCTGCAGGTGAGCCTGACTGGAAATTCTTTTCCTTCAAGACCGGAGGAAAGAAGCTTTACTCTGCTAAGATGAATATATTTATCTCCGTTTTCTTCAACCACTCTTATGTAAATCTTTGCAAGGTTTTTTTTTCTTTTTTTTTCTTTTTTATCCTGTGAAGATATCCTTTGTGCCTGATATGCTTTTGCCCTTCCCGGCTGATAAGATAGCTTTCTCTAGTATTCAGAAACTTCGAATGCGAGTTGAAATATAATCAATTTTCATCTTGGCTACTTTGTGTTTTCTGATACACCCACGGACATCTATGCACAGATATAAACATGCACCATGCACACACACACACATATACGAGCTCGCCTCAAGAATTAGACTATACAATTTTTATGTAAACACATTTGCAAACTCATAATGGAGATTAAAACTTTATGTCAGTGCAGTGTCGAAAAGTAAAACATTCCTATAGGTAGAAGTTTGGCCAGGGCTCCAGCCACCCGTTTAGATACTACCACTAGAGTTATGGGGTCCTTTAACTAGCCAGACAGTACCTCATTGGATCCTTCTATCTGGTTACTGTTCATTTTCTCTTTGCCTACACACACATACTGAATAATCTGGTCTATTCTTTACATATTTATTTTTTTACTCATACACATATCAACACTGAGATTACCAAACCATTGCTCTTCACCCAAGGGTTTATTGCACTGTAATTGTTCAGTGGCCACTTTCCTCTTGGTAAGGGTAGAAGAGACTCGTTTACTATGGTAAGCAGCTCTTCTAGGAGAAGGACACTCCAAAATCAAACCATTGTTCTCTAGTCTTTCGGTAGTGCCATAGCCTCTGTACCATGGTCTTCCACAGTCTTGGGGTAGAGTTCTCTGGCTTGAAGGTACATTTGAGCATACTATTTTATCTTGTTACTCTTCCTCTTCTTTTGTTAAAGTTTTCATAGTTTATATAGGAGATATTAATTTTAATGCTGTTACTGTTCTTAAAATATTTTATTTTTCCATGTTTCCTTTTCTCTATCGGATATTTTCCCTACTGGAGCCCCTGGCCTTACAGCATCCTGCTTTTACAACTAGAGTTTTAGCTTAGTAAGTAATAATAATAATAATAATAATAATAATAATAATAATAATAATAATAATAATAATAATAATAATAATAATAATAATAATAAACGTTAAAGTTAAAATATGATCCTTTCGCTCATTAGATAGTTGATAATTAAATACTGGAACAGAGACTAATCCGGTGTAACGAAGACAGACCCATCACTCGAGAAGAGTCGGGTTAAATCTTCAAGATAGTTACGAAGAAAATAAAGATTTCCACTTGGTAACGTCATTTCATAATATGCATTTACTTACAACGAGGTTTCTGGCTGAAGAACGCATAAACAAGAATATATATATATATATATATATATATATATATATATATTCAATTTGATAGCCTTTGCGTTTTTACCATCATGTCTCAAGGCTAAAGATATGCGTACTTGAGTCTTCCTTCCTACTGAATAAAAGTTACACTGTCAATCCTTTTCCGCCTAGAGATTTAGAGAGAGCTTTTCTGTTCCTTTGAGCGACGAGTCTATCCTGCGTAAGTGGGCACGTAAGACCTGCATCGCACCTCGTTAGGGCTTCCAATTATCGAGGGGTTTGGCCTCCTTCAAAGCAACCGATACTTGCTGTTGCCTCCACAGTGTTTGCGCCTTTGTGTACTTCTGCCCCAACAACCCCCATCCCTTCTCTGCCTTCTCTCATTGCATCATTTGCCACATGATTTGCTTCTAAGTTGCTTTCCATCATCGTCTTTCTTTTGGAGTTAGGGCTCTCATCTCCCGCTCCAGTATTTTGCTTGTCTCCATCTTTCATCGGTTCTACGTTGAATTAGTCTCTTACATTCCAGCTTCTCTGCAAGTCTAACAGTAGTTCGGATTTATTCAGTTGAGAGAATTCACTCTATTTCTTCTCAACTATTCTGTCAATGGAGTTTGTTAAAGCTCACGTGCCTTTTATTTACATCTGAACTTCAACTAATCTTACTGCTCACTTGTAATTGACAGGAAATGGCGGACACACTCGCTAGGTTTATACGTCTCAATGTTTGGCAACAGAACCATAAAATAAGAATAGCGTTTCGGTTCTAGTAGAACAAATTAATAGGAATCAAATACAGAAACAGTAGAAGTTTGTAAAATTACTCTCAAGAGGTGTGGGTGCAGGTTTGAGGGAACGAAGAAAAGGAGCATAACACTTTTAGGATGTGGAATGATTACTGTTTACTTAGGAGACGATGGTAACTGGCAATGATAACGAAAAGCTGCAGAGGCCTGTAAAAGTAAATAGAAAAGTCTAATGTTAAAAGTGCATTCCAGCATGAGCACGATAATACGGGAGAGTGGCTCTCTTTAATTAAGCCATTGCATGTTAGTTAAACGGTGATTAATTTATTTAAGTATATTTAAGTTGACATAGCAATAAAACTGGTGATTGTATTCTGAGAAAGGAGACAAAAAGTGTTGAATACTGGTATGAGAAAAATGGTAGAACTTATAAATGTATTCTTTGAATATTATAGGTTGAATAAGCATATTTCAATGATGTATAGATGTAGAGATAATACATGAAGGTTTTAAAAAAGCTACCATAGCTGAATAGGTTGCTTAAAATTTAGCCGTGGTTTGAGTAAAAAAAGTAGTTTTAGTTCTATTCCCGATAAATTCTGATTTTTTAACAAACATTCCATATAATAACCTTTTGCATCGTTGAATATGGCCCGGGGTAGATTGCTACTGGGAAAGAGAAAATCGCCCTAAAAGGCAAACTTGCTAAAGAGTGCATAAATATCTTCTGGAAGCATCTCTCTCTCTCTCTCTCTCTCTCTCTCTCTCTCTCTCTCTCTCTCTGATCAGTTTATCTCCTTACAGCTCTAGTTATGTGATGCAACTCATTTATGTTGTTAGTAACTTGTTATTTGCGTCACTCCCTGCTATAGTGCTGATGTTGCAACTGGGGAAAAGTGTCTGAGATCTTTCAAATCCAGCATCATCAACGTGAATTTATCTGCCATCCGTGGAAATGAAGCCAGCTTCAGTGTACATTAAAGCGTGTTCGATGCCTTCTCTTCTACTGTAGTTCGAGGTTTATTTTTTTTTTCATCGTTTTTTTCTCGTGTCGTTGCGGTTTAGCAACTTAACAATATAATGATTTAGCATAAATAGTGCTAGCCAATCTCTCTCTCTCTCCTCTCTCTCTCTCTCTCTCTCTCTCTCTCTCTTTCTCTCACATATTTAGTTCCACATCAGGAAACTTTACTCTCCGTACAAAGCTCCAATGAATGCATAGTAGGATGAAGCTTCATCTCAAGATAGTATTAACCATTTCTCAAACAATGATGGCTTATCTTACACAAAAATTAGTCGTGTCTATGCACAGTCTGTGTCTGCTTAATCTTCGCTGGAATGTTATTAAAAAAAATAATAACTAACGAAACATACACAGCCAAACTAATTTTTTCTGCAATGATTCGGGGTCTTTGCAGTATGAGGCATCAAATTTGTACTTCTTGGATATTAGGGTCCTTTCCTTCTAACACTTTCTTAAATTTTGTATTTTAAACCAACACTTCCTCATTGTAATCATTGGTGCTTCATCTTTTGTTAGTTTGTTTATTTTTTATCATGTTTCATAATCCATGATTATATTTAAAAAATCAATAAAAAAAAAAAACAACGAAACCAAGGTACATTTTCTGATTTGTTATTGTTGCGTCCAGTGCTACCCAAATTTTTTCTTTAACATATTTTATGAACTAATTGAGCATATCCAGCGTCATCCCACTGGGTAAGTTGATAACAATCTCTCTCTCTCTCTCTCCTCTCTCTCTCTCTCCTCTCTCTCTCTCTCAGTAGAATTCCAGGGAAAGTAGTCATATTGTGTTTTGTAAAGTTAAACAGTACTGTATATTTTATGGTTTCTTTTTTAAATAAATTCATTACGTAAATCTTTGGTGGTTGGAAGAACGGGTTCTTGTCAAAGTTTACATTGCGATTGCTAGAAAGATTCAAATAAATGAAAAAGATAAAGCTACAGTTCTTGATAACTTAGCATTCTTCGTATGTAATTGTAATTATCCTTTTACAACGGTTGTCAATTCAATGCTTCGAATGTCTGATGAACAGCGCAAAGCCTTTGATTTTAGTCGTAAGATTCTCTTGATAAATGCTTATTTCTTATTTCACTTACACGTTATAATCCAAGGAAAGTGTACTTCAATAGCGGCAAAGGAAAATAGATTCTTCATGTGGTAATGAGTTGTCTTGGGATTTCATTACATGCTTGAAAATCGTAGAATGTAAGAAAATAAAATGATTTTATTCTTCATGAAGTTTAAATGCATTCGATGTGTTTGAGTTAGTAAACTTCCTCTAGCAGAAATTCTTTAATCTTCCTTTCTAATCTCATCATTATCTACCCTTCATCCTTCAGAAATATGTACCCCCATGGTAAAAGGATTTCTGTTTGGCAACTGACCTTTCTCTTTTACAGATGGTTCTCATGAAAAACAAAATCATGGATGATTATCCATACAAAGGAATTGTCAAAAAAGGAAAGATGAAGAAAGAGTAAAAGCTCGGAGTCGTGTTTTTCAGGATTTGTTTTGTATTTCTAGATATCCAATTAACCGAATGACTTTTCGACTTGCCGTTGAACTTCGAATGTGTTCCTCACAAATCATTATTTCTCTCTGGAAGCTTACTCGCTTTTTGGCCCCGGAACTCTGAAGGCTCAGGTGAATGGCGAGAAAGCTGAAGGATAAGAGAGAGAGAGAGAGAGAGAGAGAGAGAGAGAGAGAGAGAGACAAAAAGAAGAATTATTCTGTAACGAGAGGTTGGATTTATGAATTTTGGCTATATATTTTGGCGATGGGGCTTGCGAGACCATTCAACGATCAAGTGCAACTTGGGAAAAACCCTAATGTTGCACCATTAAAATGAAAGAAGAGGGCGAACAACAAGATGGAAGAAAGAAAGCAAGATAAGTTCAAAGTACAAGGATTAATATAAAGCAAGAGCAGCTATACTATACTACGGTAGGGGAGAAGGAACGCTGCAAAGGCCCATAAGTAATACCTAAAGTACAGAGCGTAAGGTGCACTGACGGCACAACCCTCCTATGGGGATAACGAGAGAGAGAGAGAGAGAGAGAGAGAGAGATCCTAGTCGTAGCGAGCAAGAGAAAGAAGGTGGGTGTTAGACATGAGGGAGGATGGGTATGTCTGTGCTTGACATAGAGAGAGAGAGAGAGAGAGAGAGAGAGAGAGAGAGAGATCCTAGTCGTTGCGAGCAAGAGAAAGAAGGTGGGTGTTAGACATGAGGGAGGATGGGTATGTCTGTGCTTGACATAAGAGAGAGAGAGAGAGAGAGAGAGAGAGAGAGAGAGAGAAAAGGAATCATGGGTTATGTAGGTTGAGTGTGTTTAGAGCGTGTGTTTGTGCTCATGTTTGCGTCGGGCGAGCTCGTATAACTTCGTTGTTGGGCGTAATATGATATTAATGAATGACTGTTGGTGAATGGCTGGCTGGGAATCGGTAGCTGGGAGGAGGAGACGGGTTTACTTATATGGGAAGGATTAAAGATTCTGAGCACTTACTTGTTTTATATAGCCAGACGTTGGCAGATACAACTAAAATTTTGTAGTGTGCATTAAAAATTTCTTGGAATTAGTAAATTTAGATATATATATATATATATATATATATACTGTATATATATATATATATATATATATGTTTATATTTCTCTCTCACAAGGTATCCGCATTAATCGCTTACTAATTTACTTGTATGTACGATTTATATATATACATATATATATATATATATATATATATACATATATATATATAGATATATATATGTTTGTGTGTGTATCGATGCCCTTTATGAGTGGGGATGCCTTAACGTGGTGAAAGGACGTGTATCGCCCTGATCAGCAAAGCTGTACCAGTCAGGGACACCCATATTAGGTTGGTTTGCTGTGAGCGATCAGACAACGGGCTCCCACCGTCACTAATCCGCATTTGGCCAACGTGGTGATCAAAGCTGGCCAAACACATATGTGAATAGTGACACCTCTGAGGCTTTTGTCTGCAATGGACTAGAAAGGGCAGCATTTGTTGTTGTGATTGATGTATATACTATAGTTAGATAGATGCATTTAGTATTAAGTCATTTCCTTTGGCATGTATATCTGAAGAATTAACAACAAACTTCGTCCCTATCATAGTTTGGCCGCAAACTCTTTCATGAACCGGAACCATCTTTGCAGGAAACTCACCGCATCAGTCGTTACGTAAATCGACACATGAAACTCAACAGCAGCACTTAGAGACCCCCTATATGCATTGAATTGTTCACCTCCGTTTACGCGTCCTCCCTTAAAATTCTAACAATTTATATTCTCAGTTTCCGTCATACTGACCTCTATTCTTTTCTGGTAACAAAACCTTTTACCTTCTCTAACCTTCTTTACAACTTGTATGTACTCCATAGCTCTTGTCAATCTAGTGATTTTTATACCGCATATATGCACAAATAGTTCATCTCAACAATTTCCTTCCCTTTTCTTTGAATCACTTTCATCAACCACACTTGAATTCCACAAATTTGACACAACCTCGTAGACATCCATATTGCTTCCTAAATGTCTTCCCAAATATTTTGTAATACCCAAGGTATATAGAATGCTCCCTTATTCTATGTACCTTGGTAATACCAAGGTACAGCCTATCTCTCGACCTCCTTCCATCATTCGTTACATTTATTTTATTTCTACATATCTATACAATTCAACTATTCCCAATTTAACAATTTTCAACATTACTATCCATTGTTCCATATCCCTTACCTCCAATTACTGTAAACTTGATCATGCCAAAGTTTGCTGTCACTAAGCGCTGCATCATAATCTGCTAACACCAACCATCCCATACCATTAACGACCCATTTTCATATTCCATAACTTCACTATTAAGTTTGGTATTATGTCTGGCTTCTTAAATCCTTCCATTTTTAAAGAGCTTAAATAATTAAGAAGACGCCAGAAACTTGAGGCACTTTCCCCTTCACATGTGTTTTCGTTTATAATTTCTCTCTCTCTCTCCTCTCTCCTCTCTCTCTCTCTCTCTCTCTCATAGCATAATTGATATGGCCTTGATTCATTTGCAAGAGAACACAGGCTTAAATCCTGGGCGAGAACGGAGAGATTTGAGCACGCACCTTTAATCCTAGTGCCTGTCTTGACCACAGTCACCAGTGGTGGGTGGCAGGAAAGGCTAAGAAAATAAAAATAGCCAAGGGCATTATATTCTCTGTCAAACTATACAAACCTGTTATAATTAAGAATGAAGTTGCTCAGACGAGATAATCCTCATCCTATTTTTGCTGAACCTTTCATAGGAATAAGATTGTGTAAAGATGTTGATTAGTTGTGCATTCGTACGATTCTGTTTAATTGTGTTTCCTCGTGTAGCTCCTTTCAAAATAACAGAGTATTTAAAGCTCAAACCGGCATTAAACGATACTTTCCGAGTATTCTAAGTGATATCTTGAGCAAAACAGATTCTTCCCCTAGATTTATCTTCCTTTTAATTGTTATTAAATAAATAATTAACTGTTTGCTTACGGTCTTCTGTCTTCGGTGAGTAAGTATAGGACGTTCGAGGTTGTTTGGATATTATTATTATTTTTTTTCTTTTTTTTTTGTTAAGTGATGGTGGTAAATTGATTACTTTAATTTTCTACTCTTAGATGTTTACCACCAGGTACACATGTATGTTAAAGAGTGTTTTAATATTTGTTCTGTAAATTGCCTCGTATTGTTTTCTTCTCCCTTTCTAGCATTCTTCAGAATTGGGATTCTTATTAGATTTTAGATACAGTAAATTTGAATTATAATTAGACGCTCTTGCTAAATTAGATTTTTTAATTTTCATTCTTATGAATATTCTCGGGATAGTTTATAAAGAAAAAAAAACACTTAGAAACCTGAGCACAGAATTCATGTTGTTTTGGCAATATGAATAATAAACATTCCCTGCCTCTTTCTATACTTCAGTTCATGTTTGGTTTTCAAGACTGACTCAAAACTGTTAGAAAATTATGTTTTCGCTTTTGTTCAATTCTTGTAAGTTGCTGAAAAATAGAATTTTCTCTGCAAACTTTAGTGAAGATGAAATATTATATAAGTGGTGGAGTTTTCTTTATTTTCTTTCATCCCAGATGCTTGATAATGTTTTGTTGCTATTACATCGTACTTTATTGTTGCTAAAGCAATCAGAATATCAAATAACCAACAAATATTGCACAGACCAGGCCAACTTTATTTGAAAAAAAAAATCAATAATTAAAATCATCATCATCATCATTATTATTATTATTATCATTATCATTATTATTATTATTATTATTATTATCATTATCATTATTATTATTATTATTATTATTATTATTATTATTATTATTATTATTATTATTATTATCACAGAATACAGAAAAGCGCGAAGGCCATAATCAGGAAAGGAACAGATTATCGCGAAAAAAACATTTAGTATTAAGGAATACACTATATATGAGAAATAATAAGGTAAAACAAATATTATGAACGAGTGAGTAAAATTGTTGGGATATATAACCGATTAACATTAAAGGGAGTCTGGTCAACCCATCATGCAATAAAAAAAAAAAAGTATTTGCACCAAATATTATCTTTTGAGGTTCTATCTGTTAATTTAAAAAATATAACCCCTGGAATACTGTGTGGTACTGAACCTCACATAGGTAAATAAAATGAATTACTTATATGAGTCTTTTTAAGTTGCAACATATAAAAGAGTTTCTTCTTTTCTATATCATTGTAAAAAAATATCCGCGTATGGATGAGTAACTTAATAATTTTCTAATTATGGTAAGGCATACTTTCCTCCAGTCGACATAATATCAATGTCACATATTGATGAAATGATTAAGTGGCTTGATGTTAGAAAAAAATTTTCAGAGAGAGAGAGAGAGAGAGAGAGAGAGAGAGAGATGTGTAGAGAGAGAGTGTGTGATATTAGCCATCTCATCTCTCTCTCTCTCTCTCTCTCTCTCTCTCTCTCTCTCTCTATATATATATATATATATATATATATTCAGCTTGTTGAAATGATTGAGTGGCTTAATGTTAGAAAATTGTTTTCAGCGAGAGAGAGAGAGAGAGAGAGAGAGAGAGAGAGAGAGAGAGAGTGATCATCGCTCTCTCTCTCTCTCTCTCTCTCTCTCTCTCTCTTATATATATATATATATATATATAAAGGAGTAAATCGGCAAGCCATTAGTACATCTTACTTGAAGCTATATACGTATTTAGATTCTTCCAATCCCTAGCATGAGCATTATATAGGGGAAATGATAAAAACAATAAGGATCTGTTGTTTCAAATACTGAAATCGACAGCAAGAATACATGATCCTTATTTAAACGAACGTAAGTTTATAGATTAGGGTGCCTCCCTTTTCTCTGTGATAAATTAACACTGTTACTTATTGACTAGCTCTTGGTAACCGTTTGTGCTAGAACAGAGAGATTTGCAAAATGGAAGAATTTGGTTATTTTCTCTTACCGTGAAGGTCCATTAAATTTAATGGGACCTGGATTTGGTGTTCATGAATAACTAAAAGCCCTTATCTTGTATTCGGAATTAAATTCAACAACACTGACAACAATAGCAAGAGAACAAACATAGTTATGATAATAATTGTAGTGATGATGATGATCCATTACTATTATTATTGATTAAAGATTAAATAATATTCTTTTCATTCACCGGAACATGACAAGTAAACATGTTTTATGATTTTATGACCATAAAATAGTCGTGAAATTGTCAAGAATTACAGCCTTGCTGAATAATTCACTTTACACATAATCCATGCCTAGAGGTAACAAGAATAATAGTGGAGGTGATAGGAATAAAATGGATGTAGTTGCTATTGAGTTTAGGTGACGGCTCTGTTTGTACAACGTGTTTTGGTAAAATTCATGAATAAAGCGTAATTGGTTCCTGTAAAAAAACACTCGTTTTGGGTAACTCTGTATAGAAAACTGTGACCGCAACTGTTCAGAAAGAGGTTAACAGATGTGGCCTCCATTAACAAGGGATTGTGAAGTAATGAGAGAGACGTGAGACAATAGTGGATCCCAAAAGACGGGCAGGGTATGTGGGATTATCCCTAAGAGAAAGGGAGAGGAAGTCATGGAGAACATTTCAGGGGGAGGATGGGAGGGGAGGGGAGAGGGGTTAATGCCATTCGATGACTGTACTTTCACGCTCACTCCTCTCCTATCGGCCCCACCCTCGGAAGGGGAAAAGGAAACTTTTAGAAGTAAGACAAACGCGTTTTACTCCTCAACTCTCTTTTATTGCTTTTCCTTTGGGAACAAAGAGAAGAATGCCGGGTAAGGGGGACTTTTTAAATACTGGGATGTTGAATGAACTGAAAGTAGAGAAAGTAGGCAGTAGAATTTCCAGGGAAATCTAGAAAGGACTCAGGGGTATAAAGGGGAAATGACTCAGAATATGATATTCACAAGAGGTCCTGCTTTGGAAGTGCAGCACTTTCCGTGGACATTATGATTTGAGCGGTACAACTTATATGACGTTAAAAACAATGGCCTTTAACATATCATTTAAAGGTTTAAAGGCCGCTCATGATTGGCTGAGGCGAGGGACAGTGACATTGCTCCATCAAGCAGGACAATGGCCCAGAGACTGACCATACATACATATAATCAGCTCCCAAGTCCCCTCTCCACCCAAGCTAGGACAAAGGAGGGACCAATCGCGTAAAGCTTGCAATAACCTGACGAAATTTCTGTTCTGATTATTCGATTCGTTTTCAGCCTGTTTTTTAAGTACCTAGATTTCACAATTGTGTCTTTTATCCGTTGCAATAACTAAAATGAATGACTTATGTCCAGGATTCACTTGTAAACTAGACCTAAAACGTGCAAAAGACTTTCACTTATTCCAACCGTTAAACCTTTAGAAGTGCAGTATAAATAAAAAAAGTGTTTATATGTAAATTTTGCATACTTGGCTGTTGTTAATATTTTCTCATATATTTTTCCTGGTACATCTTTTCTTGCAAGAATGATTTTGTTACCTCATACTACCATCATTACTGTATACCTGAAGCAAGATTGGGATAAACTTTAGAGTTTAGAGTTCTTTGTATTTTCGTATATTGACATTTTGAAAGGAGTGGGCCTTGACAATGACGACAGCAGCTGTAACACAATAAAACATGAATAGAAAGGCAATAAAATTCGAGAAATAAAAAGAAGGATTAGAATCGATAAAAAAAAGAAAAAAAAAAATAGATAAAGTACTGTAATTTTTACTTTGTAGTTTAAAAATTATCTTTGTTCGCTATTCGGGACTGACAATGTAGTATGTAGAGAGAGAGAGAGAGAGAGAGAGAGAGAGAGAGAGAGAGAGAGGGTGGGTGGCAGAGAGAGATTACGTATCTGGCTCATTCTTTAACCAACTTTGCCAGAGGTATGTTTTGTGAAGCTCCAGCATTGTCCTCTCTCAGATGGTGAGCTTCGTCCCTAAAAGGAAAACTAAACCTGATCCTCTTAGAAGATTGGGAGATTCATTGTATGCGTGGGTGTGCGTTTATATGTTATGTTTGTGCGTTTACGCACCATGTTTTTAATTTTACTCTAAATTTTGCCTACTCGCTTAAGATACGAATCGATTCATCATTATCCCTTTAATTATCAGATAGCACACAATAAAAATATGTTGGATAATGTCAAAATATGAACATAAAAAAAAAAAATAATCTTTAAGAAAATACTGGCGTATATTTT
>NC_090728.1:105588404-105595904 GCF_036898095.1 Palaemon carinicauda
TATATATATATATATATATATATATGTGTGTGTGTGTGTGTGTATGTGTGTGTGTTTGTGTTTATGTGTGCGTGTGTTTGTGTTTATGTGTGTGTGAACCCAAACCCCTTCACTCAACCTTTTATGTCTCTTCTGATGAACCTAGTTCTTGTTCGCGATTCAAATGAGGTTTCTCTGAAAACTTAGATTACTCTTATTTTGAAAAGTGGGTAGACATTGCCTGGTGCCATCAGATGCTACCATAAACGATGGTTAACGATAGTTTATGTCCGATCGTTTAAAGCTGCTTCGACCAAGTGGTCCTTCGAGACCACCCAAGGTGACCAGCGCTTATTTAAGCCCTATTGTTGGGACCCCTTTTTTATGGTTGATGGATAATTCGAGTTGGTAGTCTCATTGTCCGGAAGGCTTATTTGGATCTGCTATTTCTGAATAACGTTGAAAGTATTTGTGTTGTCCGCGGGAAATCTTATTTGTAGGGATCTGAGATTTACGATACAATGAGAGTCGACATAGGTTGCAAATCTCCCATAAATAGGTGTGTTGGAGCGGGTTTTTAACTAAGTCTGCGCTATTTCAAGAGGGCTGGATTATGTTATATGGTTAAAAGTTTATTTTGTGAAATTTTTAATTTTGTCTAGTTTCAGCAGATTTTACCCTTTTTTGAAATATGATAATTTTTATGTTTAATTTAACGGCATAAATTGCATAGTTTCAACTTAGCTTAAAAGAAAAAAAAACACAATATTGTATTTCCATAACATTTATAAATTTGTATATTTCAATCTAAATATTTCGGTGCAATTGCCTTTGTACGACTTTACCCACTTCTATCTATTTTCTAGGTAGTATGTTTGACAAGGTATCCGTCATCCGTTGAGATACTATCGCTAAAGACTCATTGGCTCCTTTGACTGGCTTGATAGTACTACACAGGATTAGTAGAGTATTAGATCCCCCTCTGGTTACGGCTGTTTTTTCCTTTGCCTACACATACACCGAGTAGTTTGGCCAATTCTTTACATAATTTTCTCTTTTCTTATACACCTGCCAACACTAAGATAACCGAAAAATTCTTCTTCACTCATTTGGTTAATTACTGCTCTGTAATTTAGTGGCTACTTTTCATTTGGGAAAGGTAGAGGAGGCTCTCATGATATGGTAAGAAGCTCTTTCGGGAGAAGGCCACTCCAAAATTAAACCATTGTTCTCTACCCTTGGTAGTGCCATAGCCTCTTTACCAGTATTTTTCACTGTCCTGGGTCAGAGTTTTCTTTCTTGAGGGTACACTCAGACACGCTATTCCATCCGTTTCCCTATTTCATTTTCTCACTGGTCTATGTTTCCCCCTGGAACCCTTGAGCTTACAAAACCCTGCATTTCCAACTAGGGTTGTAGGTTTTCAAGTGGATAGTTTTCTTTTTCATCTTGTAACCATGCTCTGTAAGCTGGAGACTTTGAAATATAATTTCAAATTTTACAAATGTCAAAATATTAGAGAAAGAAAAGCTAAAAATTGATTCTATTATAAGGTTTGTGTAGTCTTGTCCGGATTAGAATAACAAGGGTCCAACTTGTGGAGATCCTCTCATAAAATCAGATTATAAGTGAATATCAACAGGCATTTATTGATGTTATGCACCTGGCAAATGTGTATAGAGTAACTTAATCAAACTTAAAATCAATGGAAACTATTGTGTTAAAGTTGATAGCTTGGTTAACACACCCATTTTTGGCAACATTAGAATAATTTTTCAACGATTCACTTAAACAAAAAAAAAAAAAAAAAAAAAAAAAAAAATAATCGGAAATTCGTAAAAATTAACGGTTTCCAGCCATATTTTGGTAAAATACAGGCAACTGTAATTTTACCCTACTTTGTTATCATATTTTACGTATTGGTGATTGTAATACATCCAATATATCCGTTTTTAGAACGGTAAAAATTCTGGAATAAATGTTGCCAGGCATTTACCATTTCTTAAATGCAAATTATTAACAGTGTAATGTATACATCTTTACTATTTCTTGTATAACTCCAGATGTTCGTATATCTGAATTATAGGGGCCTATAGAATAATCAATGTGCCTCGTACGGAAAGGTCATTCATGCAATGTATTTTAGGGGTGAATAGAATAATCTTGTCGCCGAGTACGGAAATATCATTCATCCAATGTCTTTCAAAGGCCTATAGAATAATCTATACTCAAATCATTTTAGGAGCGAACTCGTATCCCATTGGCGGCGTTGCCAATTCTCTTGGGTCATTTTCAAAACACACCTGGCTTGACCGCTTTAATCTATAAATGAGCCAAAAAAAGGAGAAAAGGGTCAGCTAATAAGTCTTTCACCCGGATTTGAACGGTCTAAGAATATGATCCTTTAATTTGATACTCTCTAAACTGCTTCTTTCGCTCTTTTTGTTTTCAACCACGTGGTGACAAGTTGATACTCTGAGATATAACAAAGAGCAAAATTGTTATAAAAAAGATTATCATGCTAACAGGAATAATCTTAATTTTGATATCAAATGAATTCATTTCTCAATTTTGATTGATTATTAAAAGACAGGGTTCTTTACAAAGGATTTGATTAACTATGTTTAATATAGTATATTTACATTGGTGAGTGTATTGTTTTAGAATTTATTTAATCAATAGACAAAAAATATTTACAACAAAGGTTGAGTTAGCAAATGTGGTTATAGTGACTCTTTGTCGGATGAAGTTAGTTCTATCATAAAAAATTCAATGAATTAGTTGATTCAGATGTCACTTTCATGTCTTCCTTTATAATGTTATCAGTATGCTTAATAGCCTTGACCAAATTTCCCTTGCAAATCTGAAACAAAGTCGTTTTTGATATATTGGTTGCATCTGTGACACGTTTGTTTGTTTGGCAAATTCCAAATTTAACAGTTTCATTATCCTTTTCCCATTTAAGAAAAAAAAAACTGATAGACATTGTATGCCATTTATCTTTCTTTTGGGCGAAAAAAAAAAAAACGACACAGAACTCCCCATGGTGTTTACGGAAGGCTATTGTACGAGACAAAGAATGCCGAAGCTAATCCCACCATTTAATAGGATTTGACCGAAGGTCTCATTGAACTAACCCAGTGAAGATGTGGCAACGTGTATGCCATATCTCCTAGTTTGTCATTTTCCTTCCCTTCTCTCAGTGAAGCGAAGGCATCCAGATTGAGGAGAATCGGCACCGCCGCAAATGAGCATGAAGTTCACTCGTAAAATGGTTCTACTTACTTTTTTTAAATAGTCATCGTGTAGTAAATGTCATTCATCCAATGCCTTTCAAGGGCCGATAGAATAATCTAGTCGCCGAGTACGGAGAGGTCATTCATCCAATGGCTTTTAAGGGCCGACAGAATAATCTAGACGCCGTGTACGGAAATGTCATTCATCCAATGCTCTTAAAGGGCCGTTAGAATAATCTAGTTGCCCAGTACGGAGAGGTCATTCATCCAAAGCATTTTAAGGGTCGATACTATAATCTAGTCACCGTGTATGCAAATGTCATTCATCCAATGCCTTTTAATGGCCAATAGAATAATCTAGTCACCGAGTACTGAGATGTCATTCATCCAATGCCTTTTAAGGGCGGATAGAATAATCTAGTCGCCGTGTACGGAGAGGTCATTCATACAATGCCTTTTAAGGGCCTATAGAATAATCTAGTCTCCATGTACGGAAATGTCATTCACCCAATGTCTTTAAAGGCCCGATAGAATAATTTACTCGCTGAGTACGGAGAGGTCATTCGTCCAATGCCTTTTAAAGGCCCATAAAATAATATAGTCTCCGTGTACGGAAATGTCATTCATCCAATGGCTTTTTAGGGCCTATAGAATAATCTAGTCACCGAGTACAGAGAGGTCATTCATCCAATGGCTTTTAAGGGCCAATAGAATAATTTAGTCACCGTGTACGGAAATGTCATTCATCCAGTGCTTTTTAAGGGCCGATAGAATAATCTAGACTCCCTGTACGGAGAGGTCATTCATCCAATGCCTTTTAAGAGATGATAGAATAATCTAGTCGATGTGTACAGAGAGGTCATTCATCCAAAGCCTTTTAAGGGCCTATAGAATAATCTAGTCACCGAGTACGGAGAGGTCATTCATCCAATGCCTTTTATGGGCTTACATAGTAATCTACTCGCCGAGTACGGAGAGGTCATTTATCCAATGCCCTTTAAGGGCCAATAGAATAATCTAGTTGCGCAGTACGGATAGGTCATTCATCCAAAGCATTTTAAGGGTCGATACTATAATATGGTCGCCGTGTACGCAAATGTCATTCATCCAATGCCTTTTAATGGCAGATAGAATAATCTAGTCAACGAGTACTGAGATGTCATTCATCCAATGCCTTTTAAGGGCGGATAGAATAATCTAGTCGCCGTGTACGGAGAGGTCATTCATACAATGCCTTTTAAGGGCCTATAGAATAATGTAGTCGCCGAGTACGGAGAGGTCATTCGTCCAATGCCTTTTAAGGGCCTATAGAATAATCTAGTCTCCATGTACGGAAATGTCATTCATCCAATGTCTTTTAAGGCCCAATAGAATAATCTAGTTGCCGAGTACAGAGAGGTCATTCATCCAATGGCTTTTAAGGGCCAATAGAATAATTTAGTCGCCGAGTACGTAGAGGTCATTCATCCAATGCTTTTTAAGGGCCTATAGAATAATTTAGTCACAGTGTATGGAAATGTCTTTCATCCAGTGTCTTTTAAGGGCCGATAGAATAATCTAGTCACCATGTACGGAAAGGTCATTCATCCAATGCCTTTTAAGGGAGGATAGAAAAATCTAGATGATGTGTATGGAGAGGTCATTCATCCAATTCCTTTTAATGTCCTATAGAATAATATGTTATGTTCGCCGAGTACGGAGAGGTCAATCATCCAATGGCTTTTAAGGGCCGATAGAATGATCTAGTTGCTGAGTACGGAGAGGTCATTCATCCAATGCCTTTTAATGGCTGATAAAATATTCTAGTCGCCGTGTATGGAAATGTCATCCATCCAATGCCTATTAAGGGCCGATAGAATAATATAGTCGCCGAGTACAGAGAGGTCATTCATCCAATGGCTTTTAAGGGCCATTAGAATAATCTTGTCGCCGAGTACGGAGAGGTCATTAATCCAATGGCTTTTAAGGGCTGATAGAATAATGTAGTCGCCGAGTACGGAGAGGTCATTCATCCAATGCCTTTTAAGGGCGGATAGAATAATCTAGTCGCCGTGTACGGAAATGTCATTCATCCAATGACTTTTAATGGCCGATAGAATAATCTAGTCACTGAGTACTGAGAGGTCATTCATCCAATGCCTTTTAAGGGTCGAAAGAATAATCTAGTCGCCGTGTACGGACAGGTCATTATTCCAATGCCTTTTAATGGCCTATAGAATAATCAAGTCACCGAGTACGGAGAGGTCATTCATCCAATGCCATTTAAGGGCCTGTATAAAAATATAGTCGCCATGTATGGGAAATATCATTCATCCAAAGTCTTTTAAGGACCGATAGAATAATGTAGTCGCCGAGTACGGAAAGGTCATTCATCCAATGCCTTTTAAGGGCCCGTAGGATAATCTAGTCTCCGTGTACGGAAATGTCATTCATCCAATGTCTTTTAAGGGCTGATAGAATAATATAGTCGCCGAGTATGGAGAGGTCATTCATCCAATGGCTTTTAAGGGCCGATAGAATAATCTAGTTGCCGAGTACAGAGAGGTCATTCATCCGATGCCTTTTAAGGGCCTATGGAATAATCTAGTCCCCGCGTACAAAAACGTCATTCATCTTATATCTTTTAGTGGCTGATAGAATAATCTAGTCGCCGAGTATGTAGAGGCCATTCATCCAATGCCTTTTAAGGGCCAATAGAATAATCTAGTCTCCGCGTACAAAAAGGTCATTCAATCAATGTTTTTCAGAGGCCGATAGAATAATCTAGTCGCCGGTTACAGAGAGGTCATTCATCCAATACCTTTTATGGGTCAATAGAATAATCTAATCGCCGTGTACAGAAATATCATTCTTCCTATGCCTTTCAGGGCAGATAGAATAATCTAGTCACTGAGTATGGAGAGGTCATTCATCCAATGGCTTTTAAGGGCTGATAGAATAATCTAGTCGTTCGATAGAATAATCTAGTCTCTGTGTACGGAAATGTCATTCATCCAGTGGCATTTAAGGGCCGATAGAATAAGCTAGTCGCTGAGTACAGAGAGGTCATTCATCCAATGGCTTTTAAGGGCCGATAGAATAATCTAGTTACCAAGCACGGCGAGGTTATTCATTCAATGCCTTTTAAGGGCCGATAGAATTATCTAGTTGCTGCATACGAAATGTTCATCCATCCATTATCTTTCAGAGGCCGATAGAATACTCTAGTCGACGAGTACGGATAGTCATCCATCCAGTGCCTTTTAAGGGCTAATAGAATAATCTAGGCGCAGCTTACGAAAAGGTCATTCATCCAATTTCTTTCATGGGTGAATAGAATAATCTAGGCGTCGTGTACCAAAAGGTCATTCCTCAATGAATTTTAGGGTCTGATAGAATAATCTATGCGATGCATACCAAAAGGTAATTTTTCAATGTGTTGCAGGGGCCAATTGAATAATCAAGACGCTGAGAACGAAAGGGTCATTTATCTAAATTTTTAGGGGCTGATAGAATAATCTAGGTGCTTTTATCAAAAGGGGAAGATTGAATAATGTAGACGTTGCATACAAAAAGGTCACTCATTCAATGCATGTTAAGGACTGATAGAATATTCTAGCGACGAATACCAAAAGGTAATTTTCTAATGTCTTTCAGGGACCAATAGATTTATCTAGGCACTGAGTACCAAAAGGTCATCTATGCAATGTCCTTTAGGGGCTGATAGAGCAATCTAGGTGATGCATACCAAAAAATAATTTTCCAATGTTTATCAAGGATGATAGAATAATCTAGGCACCGAGAACGAAAAGGTCATTCATCTAATGTCTTTTAGGGGCTGATAGAATAATCTAGGCACTGCGTACAAAAAGGGCATTCATCCAATGTCTTTTAGGAGGTGATAGAATAATCTAGGCACCGCATACCAAAAGGTCATTCATCCAATATTTTCTAGGGACCGATTGAATAATCTACGCGCCGTATAAATAAGGGTCATTCATCCAACGTCTTTTAGGAGCGGATAGAATAATGTAGGTACCGCATATCAAAAGGTTATTCATCCAAAGTCTTTTAGACTGTTAGAATAATCTAGGCATCCCATACCTGAAGGTTATTCTCTAATGTCTTTTAGGGGCCGATAGTATAATCTAGGCTCATCGTACCAAAAGATCATACATACAATGTCTTTTAGGGGCTGATAGAATAATCTAGGCAATATGTACAATTAGGTCACCCTCCAATGTCTTTCAGGGGCCAATTGCAAAATTTGCTCTGCATACCGGGAGGTCATTTATCCATTTTTTTT